>NW_028277982.1:0-80700 GCF_059751315.1 Micrasema longulum
TCTAGACTAGATAAAGGGTTGGAGTACTTTTATGGCGATGGAAATAAGGGTGTTTGTCGGAAAGCAATTCCTAGGATGGATTAAAACGAGAAGATTAAAAATTTCCCACAAAAAGTGAGTTTACTATACCGACAAACGTAGTACCAGTGGCGAATCGTCAAAATAAGCGGTTATGCACAGCCTACCATTATTTTTTACTTTCGATAGTAATGTTTTATAGTAAATATGTTTATGGGAAAATAAATACAATAATTGTTATTTATTATAAATCACAAACACCGTTAATTTCTTCCTACAAAAAATATCCATGAAGTGCACCCAGCGCCCAACCCGTTCTCAGTGAACGATGAAACTAACCGATTACCTGAGCTTATTGCTCCATACAAAAAAGTACACTATGTTTTACATCTTTAACCCAAGTCAGCTTTTTTATTACTAAAACAAGCATGCAGATTACAAACATTATTTGAAGATTCTGTATTTGGAAACTAGTATTTCAAACATTATTTCCGAAGGACTATTTTTCTTTAATAGGATATCGTCGACATATTATGTATCACACATGACATGTGGCGTTCGCAGTGGCTGTTTTTGGCATTATTTGTTTTAAAAGCAATCGGCCAGTGCTCAGTGTTGACAGTTACTGCTAAATAGTTGTGGTATTTGTTAACAAACTTTTGTACAGGTATTGTATTAAAATATTGTAGAATAAAGCTACGTATATCGCGTGGTTAATAATAATTGATGTTTAAGTTGATTTTCACAGAACCACAGAAAATTATTTATAATTATATTCCTTACATATTATGTACTTGAATGTAGGTACACCTTGATTATCATTTTTTGTAGATTACCTATAAAATAAATCACGGCTCGCTACTGAGTAGTACCCACATTTACTGTGACTTGATTAAATGTGGGTCTTCAGCCCTATGGGAAATTAGAGACAATAAATGTTTCCATGCCATGTATTTTTTAATTATGTTTTTATTATATATAATATTATATATGGTGATATGTATGTTGTAAAAGTGTTTATTTATTTATTCATTTAAAATTACACTAGTTTAAATATTAATGAACTTATTAAGGCTTTTTAGGCTATGCCCGTGTCAAGCCATAATAATTAACAATAAAAATACATAGTACAATTAATTAGATTAAATTATAATGATGCGATAGAATAAGAATCTAGAAAAAAATGGATAAAGAATAAATAATAAAATTCCAAAGAATACAATGCAAAAGAGATAATCAGAAATAATTTTAAAAAATAAAACGGTTTCGGGTATGTGGAGAACTGTACTTTCACTGAGTATACCGACAAACATCGATGAATCTCTTACCGTCTTATTGTTATACGGGTCCGGGATGAGATCATTATCTTGCATAAGGTGTTGCGAATCCATGTCCCAAAAGGCGGCGCCGTAAATCAGCGTTTGTATGGTACCTGTATTTTCCCTTTCGCTAAATCGATCTCATCCCATTCATTGGTCGGTCCTGCCTCCGGCTGAAGCCTTTATCCCCGACAAATCGGCTCAGAACGGGGGATGAGAATGTAATGGGACTGTCATCCGTATGAGAATGGAATTGGATTGAGTTTGCACTTGAGGAGCGCTGTTTTACAACGCCGGCCATTTAATTTTTTTTTGACATCATCGTGATTTGCCGCACGGAATCGAACGAATTTTTTTGCATTAATTCGCCTATGACTCGTCGTGACATTTCCAAGTAGGGTCAAAGCACCAATGAATGACCGTTTAAGGTGCAGCTTGTCGTGAAATCCACATTTAAGGTATAAATTTCATTATTTAAGCGTACAAAATAAAAGAAAACAATAAAAAACACATTAATTTTTCTTAGTACTTTTACTTTTTTTATTGAAATACGAGTATTACAATTATAATTATTATTACTCTAAAAAAATAGCAGAATCACCAGTGAATGACCACTACTACCCAAGTAAAAATAATACTCAGATTTAGTTACATCATAACATTATAAAACATCCTAACACATTAGAATATGGATATATTCAAAGAATTGCGTAAGATATAGCATCAAATGAAACACTTACCTTACTTTGCCTTATAAAAACACTATCAATCTCAGATCAATAACGGGAAGACGGACTATTACCTTTTGACAACTCACAGTTTAAAACTTAAAGATTTGTTTCTTACCAAAAGATGTGTCCGCCTACTGCTTTTGTCATAGTTTCTAGTGTTAAAAGTTTTTTGACTGGACACATGTTGCAATTCTTTTTGTATTGTGTTTTATTAACCAAAAGTCATTTACTGGGGAGTGGTCATTTACTGGTGCTTCGACCCTATTTAATACTCACACATGTACAGACATTTTCTAATTTCTAATTTCCGTCTTATACTTAGGAATATCTGCTTATTGTCACCAATTTTTTTAATCGAGGGAGAGAAAGAACATTTTCTTGACACAAGGTATCAATGTTTCCTCTTAAAAAATCATTATATATTTTTTTTTGTGTTTTGTAACTTTAAAATGCGTGAATTTGAAATACTAATGTTTTTATCTCTCGCCATTGTCCAATCATTCCTTCATTATTTGATATGTACGAAACTGCAGACGATTGTTTATGTTGCTACGTCGCAGTTTTACACAAACTAGAGGGTTGATAAATGATAAAATAATTTCGCACATGGTGAAGATCAAGAAGCCTGCAGATAAATAAATGCCTCCCCGATACTGTGCGAAAAAGACAAATGCACGTTGTACTGATTATGCCTAACTAAAATGGACAAAATCGAGATCTCGTATTACCAATTTCTGCCCCTCAAAACTGAACTAATATTTTTATTGAAAAATAATTTTTTTTTAAGTATCAGAAGGAAATTTTCTGTGTCGACCTTATGCGTTTTAAATTTTTTAAAATCATATTTATTTACAGTACTTCTGAAAACGGCAGGCGCTCTTCATTCAGGGTTTATGGATGGTCCCCATGGCTCATAAATAAAACAATTGATCTAAAAAGTAAAACTATAGGAACGCGCCAATGTTAAGAATTTACAGTGTGTATAAAGACTGTTACTCTAGTGCCATAATCCAGAGAGAAAATATGGGAATACGTTTGTTTGTAAAAATGTCAGACCCTATTTTCGCCTAATAGAAAAACATAAAACACATAACGTTCAATATAAAAATATGTATGTTATTTTTATTTTTATTTGGAGAACATATTATCATAATTTGATATTATATTCCCGAGGATTTTTTTTGGAAAAATTCATTTAGGGACAAGTTAATGACAATAATTTATTTTAGACGTATTTATTAATTAACGAATATGTACAAAGGTGGAATTAAAATTAAAGTTAACTATAAATTAACAACTTAATTGGAAAAATTATAACAAACGTATTTTTCAATCCAAACTTTAAAAAAGTATCCAATATTAAGTATAGATATACAGCATAATAAGCATTTTCTGGATCAGTTAATTTCATATTATGAATGAAACATTCAAAGTCTTTTTAAATGAGTCGTTATTTTCCACCTTAATTTGAACGTCTTCTAATAAATCCGCGCGCTTCTTAATTTATAACCATTAAAATAACACCCGAAACGTATATTCGTATCGCAATTAATTTGTGTCATTGCGACCAACGTAGTGTTTTATATTTATCAAATAAAACGCCCGTCGGGTTTACCTCTAAGATTTATTCGATGGGTCCGAGTTGCCGCCCAGCCCCCCGATTAAATCGCCCATTAATTTAACACGGAACTAAATATATGTAATCTTTGTCTCTGCCGCTGGTTCGTCTTGCTATTAGCGATTTTTTGTGACACGTGCAAATCGTCTTAATAGAGCGCTAATTAGATGTTTCATTACTTGATGTGGTCTTAACTTCACTCCATTTCTGATATAATCTTCATATTTGTCGTGTTCTTAGTTAAGTCACCCTGCTTGATTGTTTACCTTAAAGGCTTTTTTCTTCATTTTGAAGCCTGCACGCAACTCTTGAATCAATTCGCCTTTAAGCGCTTTCCGAATACTAATGATTGACGGACAGGTGTATTTATTCAATGATCGTCACAAAAAATAATGGTCTCGTGCCATTCTCGATCAAACACTCTTGAATATAAGTACAAGTCCCAATTGGAAGCATTCCCTGTTTTCTCAACTGCGCGTTAATTACCATAAAAATTACTCAAATTCAAGTTTGAAAAACTGATAAATATACGGTACCCGAATTGAGGAATCATAATTCAATATTGGAGCGGACATTTAATAAAATTTAAGATGCGCTCGCTGTCATTTCTTGAGCGTATAACAAATTGATAAACTTTTTTGCTGCGTAATGTCGATGGGTTTCCATTCAATTCCCGTTCGCAAAATATTTCAGCTCAACTTGCGATCAAATTTGACATACGTTGAATAACATCACTTAGTTCTTTAGCTACTTTAAAATATCTCTTCAATATTTTACTAACTTGGTCTTTGTTATTTGGTATCGAATATGCAATTATTCATATTAAATATGTTATTTGAATATTGTTTAGGATTCGGGATCTGGCATGCTGAAACTGACTCCGTCATTCTTATACAATACATATTTTCTTTATGAACTGAAGTTGAGGTAAGAGTAGATTTTCATTTCAGATTTTAAGATTTTCTTAAAAACTATGTTAATTGCATGTTTTATTTAACGGCGTTTTAGTAAAAAATCATCCTAAGAACGATTAAAAATAATAATTGATTTCTTATTTATTTATTTAATTTATTTATTTATTCATTTAAAATTACACTAGTTTAAATATTAATGAACTTATTAAGGCTTTTTAGGCTATGCCCGTGTCAAGCCACAATAAATAACAATAAAACCACATAGTAAAATTAATTAGATTCAATTATAATGACATGTGATGCAATAGAATAACAATCTAGAAAAAAAGGTATAAGTAATAAATAATAAAATTCCTAAGAATACAATGCAAAAAAGATAATCAGAAAGATTTTTTTAAATATAAATTATACAAATTAAGAATCACACATAATCAAATATACAAAATAATGGTTTTATTAAAATCGACAAAATAATAGTAAAATATAGTAGTATTAAAAAAAAAAAAAAAAACAAAATAAGAGTATCATTGTAATCAACATGTTTTCTAGAAACTCACTCAATACTGTAAGAAATTATATAATTTAAACGTTTAACCGATTTGATTATTTTATGCTGGTTATTATTTCTACTTTATATATTTTATTATTTTTTATAAAAAAGAAATATTTGCGGTCTTATGATTTACCCAAATATTTCATTTTGAGGGCCATTTTCAACGAGTTGTAAATAACTCACTATTAGAAAATGGGAATCAAGTTGGGGTAGAGTAGGATTCGAACCACGGACCTTTGGTCCGTGAGTATGAGACACTAGCCACTGGACCACAACCCGATTAAGAAATAGGATCTCATATATTAAAGGATCGTGATATGTTTCCGCTTAAATTCAAAAGGGCCACAAATCGAAATTGGTTATTTTTTTCAGTAGAGCCAATCAAAGTTAAATTTTTATATTTATGTTTTTAATATCATTAGATGTGTTTTTTAAATCTGTAACTTCTAATTATGGAGTTTTGTTCTAACTATCACCCAGAAACATAAAACATCACACAAGTCCCTTAAGTCCCCTCAATCATCTTACCTTCGCGCAACAAAAATGATCAAGACATGCTGCGATTGGCGTTACAACAGTGTGTTACTATTTTATTATTAATTCAGTTTCGGTTTTTGTGTAGAGTTCTTTTCCCAACTAACGTGTTTGTTACCTAGTGTCTGTATTAGTTGACGCTTGATGCGTTTGTCAATGTTTTATCACGTTTCCTTTGACACAATTTCTCCTACGCATTTTACCTGGCGTTATCTATTCCTTCGCCAGGTAAAGGTCACCAGCTTTAGATTGGAGTAAAGGGCTGTCAGGTGGTTATTGGTCCTGATAATGAGATTTACGGAGCGTGGGAGAGGAAGACATCTCTACTCGTCGCTTACTCTGCTGTTACACATGTGTTTTACATTCCTCGATAGTGTAATGCGTGTTGATCCGAGCGTATCTAGTTTATGATGTTACCATATATCTGACTGGTCAAGATAATATTATGGTGCTTAAAGATGGCTTCAAGCTAGAATTTTTTTAATGAATACATTCTATTCTTGAGATTCCGGGTTTGATTCCTGTCAAGACCGACATGAAATATTTGGGACCTTTCAACTGAGTTAAACCACATCCTTGAAATCATCATAATCATCATTCCTTTTCCGCACCTAATGGTGGATAGGGCACTGCATTAGTACATCAATCGCAGCGTATCTTGATCATTTTTGTTGCATGAAGGTGAGATGATCAGTCTTACACTTCAGGTACCAGTCCGGTGACTATGAAATATTCTCGTGTAAAAATTCCCCTTTAAATAAATATTTCACATCCACCATGTCGGGAATCGAACTCGAGACCTCTTACATAGTAGGCAAACGCGCTGACCATTACACTACGAGGCCGACATCCTTGAAATAGAGTAGAGAATCGATTTTTGCCATACTTATAAAATTTTATTATTATCCTTGTGTCCATCATTATTTCTAACAAGGATGTTTTTTCAAATATTTGAGATAGTTATTTTCAATTTAATTTTTTCATGTGCTTCAAATGCTTTTTAAAATGATTTTTATTGCATGTTTCTTTTATATGTGGATATTTATTTATTTATTTATTTGTTTATTTATTCACACTCTTTATCAAAATACAATTCCATATTCACTTTGCCCAGCTAACAAGGGTACATACCCCGTTCCAAGCTAGGCAATTACATTTTAATATATTATAATACTTAACAAATTAATATAGAACACAGACAAAAAAATTAAACTTATTCGGATACATATTTTGATTCATATACATACAGACATACACATATATACACACATGTATATGTAAATATACACATATATACACATGTACATACACACAACACACGTACATACGCCCATGCGCATACACATACATACATTTATAAAAACATAGACAATTTATGTATGTATAAATATATATTTTTTAAATTATTCCTTATTTTTTTATATTTTATTTTTGACATCCAGTAAGGTTCTCCAATCCGTGGCATGCATCAACTTTTCTGACTCGGATATGCCATGTATTTTTAGTAATGTTTTTTATTCTGTACAATATATTAGGTGATATTGATTGACACTATAACGTAGGCAAAAAAGTCCATAACCTTTTGCCAGAATCGTGTAAAGACGGTTGTGTTGTCAAGTTACGGAAGGTGTTGACCTCGCTTTTTCATGACATTGGTCGTAGGGAGTCAGAAAAGTTGATGCATGCCACGGATTGGAGATTCTTATTGGAGGTCGAAAATAAAATATAAAAAATAAGGAATAATTAAAAAATATATATTTATAGATGACAACCATGAAGTTTTGCATAAATAAATTGTCTATGTTTTTATGAATGTTTGTATGTGTATGCGGATGGATGTGTGTACGTGTGTGTATGTACATGTGTATATATGTGTACATATATATATATATATGTGTGTACATATGTGTATCTCTGTATGTATATGTATCAAAATGTGTATACGAATAAGTTTATATTTTGTTGTCTGTGCTCTCTATTAATTTGTTAACTCTTATAATATATTAAAATGTTAGTGCCTAGCTTGGAACGGGGTATGTACCCTTGTTAGCTGGGCAAAGTGAACATGGAATTTTTTTTTGATAAAGAGTGTAAATAAATAAACAAACTTTAAAAAAAAAATTAAAAAAAGTGTTATGCATATATTCGTCCCAACTCAACACAGACTTTGGTATCATGGAGTTGGGATTTGTGTCTTAATTGAGTGTACCATAAATATATTGTAAACCAAATAAATTTTTAAAATATAAAATAAAATAAAATGGAAAAAAATGTTATTTATCCTGGGATTCAGTCTAAATTATGGGTAAGTTATGGGTTAAATAACCCGTTAAGTAATGCTGACTAAAATTTTTCATAAATAAATCAATCAGAAGATTGTTTTACAATGCGAAATTTCTTTGTCCCTGGACTGGCACCTGAGGCGTCAAACTGGTCACCTTACCTAAATGTATCCGATCATCGAGATGGGTACACTGCGTTTTGTGAACTAATGCAACTTGTAGTGCATAATAGGGGATTCATTTATTTATTTAAACTGCATGCTAACGGATTGTTCACATTTCAATATTACAATTGATTCTCAAATGAAATTTAAAAAAAAAAAAATGCATAACGCATAATTCTTAATAATTAAGTAAATAAAAATATATTTTGAATATACCTTTCATTATGAAATAAAAATAATGATTATGATTATTCTGATGATGATGATTGCATTTATGCAATCAATAAAGCACTTCCTACCCAGTAGGCTTTCGCCGTGTAGTGTGTAGGTAGTTAGCGATCAAATTTATTAGTTGGACCTAGTGTTTTTTACCCCGGGCCAAGTTATTACCCCCACTCGGTCCAGGAGCGCTGGCGCCTAATGTCGACTCTTCCCTTTCCCCGGGCGCACTTTGAACACACCGACAAACCTGATTTGAGAAATTAATGCACAAAATCGAGTGCACGCTTAAAGTGTTAACAACTTTTCAGTTGTTCCAAAGACTTTGAATATCGTCAGCCTAACATGAAAAACTTGTAAATCCCAAACTAGCTATTTTTCAAGGTATAGTAAAACAGTTTTTGCTTCTATAGCGAATTGTAGCAAAGTTTTTTTCGATTTAAAAAAAAATACAACACTGTACGAATATCCCAGTTTTAAGCCAATCATCCAAGCCTATCATATAAACATATCGACGGATAAAGAAAAGTTACCAAGCTAAATGTAGTAACTTGACAGAAGAGCCAATATATATATATATATATTAATTAATAAAAAAATGATTTTTTAAAAAATTTATTTAAATTATGCAAGAATAACGCCAAAATAATACGTATGTATGAGATTTTTTTATCAATTAAAATAAAAATAAAACTTTAATTAGCTCTTCTATACAATGAAAGCATCCACCTCTTTCCCGAAACTGTTCACAAAGACTTGAGTCTTTCTTCAGTTTCGCATATCAATATCAATTTTTTTAAAACTAATTAAGCGAAAATTTAATATTTCTTTACAATCAAACCGCGCAAATAACAAAACAAAGAAATTTCAAAAGCTTTCATTGTATCCCTCACTGCAGTATTGTCAATCTGTGATCAATCAAATACACATGGTCAGCACAATTGCCTTTTTCTAATTTCCCAGTATGACAGTGAAGGAATACAGTGTTAGTTCCAAATTCAGCCGCGGCCGCACGCTCCAGATCTCGCTTCGGAAAGGAAAAGATCGTAGTAATACGAACAAATCAAACAACGACACAAAACCCAAATACTCGTACATATAGGAAACATTAGATTAATTTGCTATTTACAACTCTTCTATACAGTTGTTTTTTCTTTAAAAACTTTTTCCTTTCTAGCGTAGATATAAATATTGCACACATATATTATTTTAAGTCCTAACAAATACGCCAAAAAGTAATTTTTTACTACTTGCGAATTTATGAGTTTTACAAGTTAGGGTGACGATATGTCCATATATTTTAAGACAAGCGGATACTCAGTTTTATTAAAATATATGGAAATTGAATCTTGTGTCTTCTCATTGGTTGATTTATCTTTACTTTTAATTACGTTTTATTGATTTTTTCTTGTGGCGAAAACATGTTTGTTGTATGTTCTACATGACCAGTCTTATGTTTCGGCCACCAAACATGAATCACATAATAACACCATGATCACAACATTATCTCGCTCTTCCACCATTTAGGACTCCCCACTAAATGTACGAGTCCTGGGTCTTCAGCACGTATAAAATCGTTCTGTCGCCCAAGTGCTCGTTACATATTTCGTTATCTTCCTATTTGCTAACGACTTAATTTTGATTCCGCCGCCGCCGGACTTTAATACAAATTTGTAGAAAAAAAGGTTCTCGTCCGGCGTCGTTTAATTCATAAAATATCACCATGTCCCTACCGCCACCTTGTGGCGCAAAAGCACTGCGTTGGTACACCAAATGCGGCGTATAGTGACCATTTGTTACTAAAAGCTAAAGTGATCATTCATGCGCTTCAGGTGCCAGTCCAGAAATAATGAAATAGTGTTAAACCACCCCTTTAATCAGTATTTTATGTCGCCTTTCCACGAGTCAAAGCCGCCGACACGACGGTCACACTACTAGGCTGACTTATCTCCACTCGATTACCTTTTTCAGGATTTTCACCTTAGAGAAGCCATCGAGTTAAAAACTATTGTCTAAAGTTCTGGTTCTATTTCACACTTATAATTGTATTCCCGCCTTGACACGGAGAAATAAAATATAGTATAATAAAATTTTGTGTTAAGTACTGGCGGAATAAAAAAATGGGAATCAAGTTGTGGCAGAGCGGGGTTCAAACCTTGGTTCTCTGATACGTGAGTCTTGCGCCTTTAGCCACAGGACAACAACCCGGTTCATGGTTAAATTTGAATGTTTTAGTTGCTTCGAATAAATTAGAGGTTAACGAAAACCTCGGCTGTTTGAGCGATTCGACGATTTGTCACATGCTATAACTCGTGATGTCTGTCGAAATAGAGAACTTTCGTCCCATAGCGAGCGTCGACATTAGGCATATTCCTTTATCGAGAGAAATAATTGCTCCGTGCAACTTTCTCTGTTAGGATTTCAGCTGAAGTGTGTTACAAAAGCTCATTCAATTACGTAAATGTTGTGTAAGCTCGAGTGCGAGCTTTTCCCTTTCAAGAAAAAGCGCTTTGTACAATTCTCGAGCGTGTTTTTTATGTACTCTCCAAGCGAGAGAATGTTCAAAGGTCGACTTGGATCAAAAGTTCAACAACCCTTATATCCTAACCTTAGTGACCTTTAAATTTTTCTTATAAATTAATGTCGAAATTGAATTTTGAGTTAATTTTCAACTAGTTAATAACCGTGCTAGAAAACGACAATCAAGTTATGAGAGAGCGGGGTTTGAATCTCGGACCTATTATTCACGTCACGGCACTACCACGGGTTAAAAATTTGACCCTTTATAGAAACTTGTTTACTTATATCTGTATTTTAGCAAAAACTTCATCCACAGCAACAAATAAAATATATACTGCAAAAAAATCCTGTTGTTGTAATATCAGCATATTATGTTAATCATGTTTTTCTTTTCATGGTTTTGTCCACTGGTTTTGTCATACAATATTTATAGACTATAAACGTATAAATTATTAAAAAAGGAATGGCCCGCGCTCAGACGCTGAAGTTTTTGTGGGCACTTTTTCCAAATTACGGTATTGCTTAATTTTAAGATTTATTTTTTAAAGTGTATTTTTGTAATGAAAATTCTATGTATGGAAAAATAAACAATTAAAAAGAATAGTAAAAAAGGTTTCAGCTCTTTTATTTCACAAAAAGATACATATTGATAACAGTGACCGTGGAAACCTAAGCACTTATTTAAGTCAAAAGTTTTTTTATCAATCTATATTAACAGATGCAGATAATCATGAGTAAAATTCTGAATAAAACATGATTTATAAAATCATAATTTAAACCAGCTAACGACAGACTACACACACGCCTTCTAAATTCATTGACACCTATATATATATATATATATATATATATATATATATATATATATATATATATATATATATATATATATATATATATATATATATATATATATATATATACATATCTAGGGTGTTCTTTAAACCCTGTCACATCCGAAACCACGATGATCAGTATGGGCAAGAAGACATATTGAAAAAAGTATTTAGAACGAACAAATTTTTTAAAAGAAAATATTTTAAAAAAAAACAAATGGTTGCGTTCTTCTGCAGGGAAGAATTGAGGGGGGCGCCGCCGCGCGGTTGACGGTATATCAGACTCCCCCCTCCTCGTTTCTCCCCCGCAGAAGTAAGCAACCATTTGCTTTTTAAAATATTTTATTCGTTCTAAAAAAAATTTTTAATGTGCTAATATGTCTTCTTGCTCATACTGATCATGGTGGTTTCGGATGTGACAGGGTTTAAAGAACACCTGTATACTCAAAAGTAAAACTTACTCTTTGAGATATCTTTCTATAAATTATTTATTTAAAATTCAGTTTTTTTTTATTTCATTTTTCCCAGATTGGCACCTGAATTGTAATACTGGTCACCTTACCTTCAGTTTTTAAAAAATACCCTGATATTGCCGCAACTGAAATTCCAATGCAGTGCCTTGTGCATAACAGGATGCGGATAGGTAAATGATAATTTTGATGCTGAAAATTTGAAAGAGAAAAACCTCGAGTCTTTTTAGTCTCGTAATGAAAAGCTGACGTCATAGACTCTTTCGACTCACACCTCTCAGTCAATGAAGCCTCTGACCTCATTCTCTCGTCTGTCGTCAGCTTATTGGCAGCTTAATCCTCCGTTCCAGAATTTTATAACCAAGTTTACATTCAAATGTTCCACCGATATAGAAATGAGTAGGCTTTATAAGAATTTACTCGCTCCTTTTTTGTTAACTAATACTCGCTATTGGAATTTTTATTTGACAAAACTACACATTTATAAAAAAATACACGTTCTCTCTCAGTTTTTTTAATACATAATAAACATTATATTTCATTTCACAGCTATTTATTTATGTAACTATGTTTCTGTCCCAAAATGAATTTGTTGTAACTACTGGGAATATAAAGATATTTTTTTTCTTTATTATTAAATAAATAAATAAATTCTTATAATATTAGAAATCAAACACTGATTTGAGTCTACTGAATACTTTACTTTATTTTCACAAATATAAAAACAAAAATTTCGTAACAATTGTTTCGCCTTGTTAGGGCATTTTTAAACGAATGTGAAGATTAGATGGATTGAATGTCCTTTTATAGTTATATAATGCAAGGTACTTAATTAGAAAATAAAAATTGTCACTACATTTTTGTTTTTATTTTTTTTTATATTTGTAAAAAAAAAATATAGTGTTCAGAAGACTCAAATCAGTGTTTGATTTCTAATATTATAAGTTTAAATGTGGAGTTCTACAAAATGAACACCAAATCGCTTAATAAATAAATTCTTATTGATTGAATCGGCATTTACTTCGTAACACTTCATTATATATTATTATGATAAAACTTTGTTATTATCGTTTGGACCAACTCTTAACTAAATCCATATATACCTACCTGTCCCTCTCATTTCCTAGCGCACTCCACGCAACAATAATTCTACTTGAGAGTGCCGGAAACAACATTGAAACAGCAGTACTAATCGAACATCAACCAAGTGAAGTGCTTTACAAATCATTCATCAAGCGAGCTCTGCCAGCGCGTATTTTGACCACCAGCTCCATACATACAAGCTGTGCCGGCGTTTCGACCGCCAGCTTCATCAGCCAGGTTCCAGCTCACGTCACGCCTCATCTTCAGCAGGTTAATGGAGTTGCGCAACCTTCCTTCTCCAACAATACAGTCTACTAATTAAATTTTCCTCCTCCTGGGATGAGGTATTCTCCACATCTCGTACACTCCTCAACAATTAGTGTTACATAATTTTATTATTTACACCACTACAGTTTCTGAAGGGGAGCACTACTCCCATCGACGGGTGATATAAAATCGTCGAAAAATATCACCCGTCGATGGGAGGAGTACTCTTTCGAAACTGTAGTAGTGTTCTTGTAAAATAATGAAATTGTTTAACACCAATAACAAAGTTTTATTTTCATAATAATTTCAATAAGTTCCTCGTTAAAAAAAAAATAGGTATGTGCATTGTGCACTGTACTCGTATATAAGTAAAAAGATCGGTTGCACAGCAAGCGGAGAGGGTTCCAATAGCTAATGTAACCCATTACAAAGTTTCAATGAGATACTTGAGTTTTTTACGTTTTTAAATTATTTTTCAAAAAATTGTATTTGCTTGTAAAATAATTATAATTTGAGGGATTGAACCGAGTTTCTTCTTAAAATTCGGTTCTCAAATGTTATTCCTTAATGATTAAGAAGACAAAAAAATCTGTCATAAAATATTGTTTTTGTCGTTAACGATGTTTTAGTGATCACGGTATTATGAATTTCGTATAATGTTGATATTTATTCCAAACACGCCTTTCGGATATTTTTCGCTATTTGTATTATTAGAAATCATTATCCCAACTAAAACCTCAGACAAAACTTACCCTTTCTTACCGATAACATTTTTTTCAATTCCCCTATGCCCAAAATTCTTAGGTCTGCCAACCAACATATTAGTCTTGATTTCTTTGATAACAAGTTGTCTTCTTTCTTACGATCACCGAATCAAATTCAATTATAAACATATCTCTCCAGCTTCCACTCCCACCAAATCTACTAAATACCATTGTGTCTTTCTACTTTCTTTTATAATTATTTTCTATGTATACATATATCCTTAAAAATGCCCATTGGGCGTGGATATGTATAATTATTTAAATAAGACCAGTGATACTAAATTCCATCTAATTGTCATAATTCTTTTATCAACAATATTTTGAGTTTGTCCAAATTTTTGTAGACAAGGACTGGATTAAACTCCCTGGTTAGCTGTTTTTATTAACATATTACAACAGAGATGAAGAACATTTGAGAGAAGGTGATATTGAAGTCTAGGCATCTACAGGGCTTATGACCTGTCGATGGATGGTTTAAGTGGCCACTTTACACACTGTGTAACATTCACCATTCTGCCCATGTTTGAACATCCACATTTCCTCAACTCTTTCATCTGTTGACTTTTGTGAAGTAAAAGAGCTAAAACCTTCAACAAACATCAACGGATGAAAGAATCGAAGGAATATAGATGTTCAAATATGGGCAGAATAGTAAATGTTACACAGTGTGTAAAGTGGCCACTTAAACCAGCCAATGATTAGTCATAAGCCCGGTAAATGCCTAGACTTCCATATTTCCTTCTCAAAAATGTTTCCCCTCTCTGTTGAAATAAATTTAAATATGAACAACTCCCTAGAGAGGAAATCCAGCCAGTCTGCAAGCATTTGGACATACTCAAACATTGTTGAATCACTACCTGGTAAAAGAAGTATAAAAATTGGAAAATTGTTTTCAGGCGTTGCCTAGTAGGTGATCTGGTTCAGCCGGATGAATCTCACTTACGTAATAAAGGTTTCAGCTCTTTCACTTCACAAAAGTCAACAGATGGAAGAGTTGAGGAAATGTGGATGTTCAAACATGGGTAGAATTGTGAATGTTACACAGTGTGTAAAGTGGCCACTTAAACCAGCCATTGACAGGTCATAAGCCCTGTAGATGCCTAGACTTCTATATTACCTTCTCTTAAATGTTCTTCATCTGTGTTGTAATATGTTAATAATAATAACTCTTTTATTTTTTTTATGATTTCCAACGACATTCCACCAAGAGATTTCCATAACTTTGAAAGCATTATTGTTTTCTAAATAAAATAAATGTGAGTAGGTGGTCCATATTTCGAATGAGATCCACTGTTGAACGTCCGTACGCATCATGAAGCTTCAATGTTTACTCAATCTACATTTTGAATTCAGGACGATGCTTAATGGGTGAACTTAATCTGATACTTGAAACTGAAAGAACTTTCTCTTTTGTTCACATTCTTTTGTATACTGAACCGACGTGTATGTTTGTTACATTTAAGTATATATATTTTTAAATATATTACGTACCCATAAATTTAGAAAATTATGTATATCATCATTTTCCTTTCCGCACCTAATGGCGCATAGGAAACTGCATTGGTACACCAACCGCAGCGTATTTTTATCATTTTTGTTACATGAAGGTAAAATAAACAGTCTCACGCTTCCAGTCCAGGAACTGAAATATTCTAGCGTAAAAACGCATTTTTAAATAATATTTCAAATTAAAATTATTTATTCACAAAGTAACATAACAAATAACAAAGGATTTAAGACGTTAAATTGGAACTTTATATCAAACCAAGAACCCTTGAGCAATGGTTCGACATTATTAAGGTATAATACTCTCTAATAGCAAGAGTATTTGCCTCTCAAACATAGTTTCACTAATGTGAAAGATGTCGATCTCCAAAGTGATAATGTTCAGCTGCTTGACTGCTCATGTCAACCATGTCGGGAATTGAACCCGAAACCTCTTGCATCTTAAGCAAACGCATATATATGTATGTATAACATCTTAATTAACAGTTTACGCAGATTTGTTTAAGGTAATAAAACAATTGCAGATTTTTTTATATTCATAATCATTTTTCTTATACAAAAACTGTTCATACGTTTTCTTTGCCAAAAAAGTCGACATACATTATCTGTCCGTTAATTATTAAACAGGGATTACAAATTAAATATATATTTGATTTATTTATTCGTTCAAAAAAACAGTAAATACAGGTTCAGAGTACATACATAAATTATACATTGTTATATTATTTGATTGTATCATTGCCAGTCTCACTAGGGTTAGTACCCCGTACTAAGAACGGCCTTTCTTTTTCTCTACTTTGGGAAGGCACTGCAAATTGAAATATTATAAGTAATTTTGAGCATTGATTTTTAAAATGGATTAAACCTGTGATAAAAAATGCATATTAAACAAATAAATTAGTAATATCAAATTGTTAATGATTTCTATTGATTTTCAATACATTTCTATCATTCTACGTAATATTTGTTTGTCTTGTTAATTTTTTTATTGTTTTGGTTTTTTGTGATGTATACGAGTACACGTAACCTAAAAATGTAAACGCGTATCTAATTCATTGATTCATTTACACATTCATCAATATTCATTTAACGTTACGCATTTTAAAGATAAACAATATGAATATATTAAAAAGACAAAGCAAAATTAACCCATCGATCAATGTTTTTAAAATTGACCGCCAAAAATATAATAAAGTCTATATTTTAATTCTGAATATCTTATGTCTATGTTGAATATGATAAAATACTACGCAGAATGTAAATATAGTATTTTGCTGTTGTTCTATCCATATGTTCTTTGTTTTTGGTACGTCACCACGACTTTACTCTCCTACAACCTTCGTCACTGAGAAACATGTCCTAATATCCTTTTATTTTTAATTAGTTGGCAACACAGGGGTTCTTTCGAGTTCCCCAAACTTAACACATTCCTTTAGCATGATTTGCCTTCCGTCTGTATTTAACGCTGCAGAATTTTTTATAGTTTAGACCCATTCCTTCACTTCAAAAATTACAGTGGCTGCATTTTCCTCGGTAGATATAATGACATGTTAAATTATTTTTAATTATTATATTCTAAGTGCCCTACTAGAATTAGATTCGCTAAATCTTCATAAAAGGGAAATGTTATTACGCTTACATGTATACTATATGAGTGCGGTGAATGGGCATTCGTTGTGGTCAGCTCTATATTAAAGAATGCTCTCTTATCATAATTACGAAACTGTGATAGTAAAATAATGTTTTTGAATAAAACAAAATCAAATCTGTTTTTTTTTAATTATTATTATAAGATTTCTTAGCATCTATAAACAAAAAAAAATGTTTTACTTAAATTTTACCTTTTTTGTAAATGCACCCCAAATATTTTTTTTTTGCATTTTGTTAACATTTTTTTTAATGGAAGCTTCATTTGCGTGTATTATGTACAAAGCTTTATTTACTGCAGAAGGTAAGTTTTTTTTAACTATTATGAGAGGGCCTGGCGGGATAGTCGACTGTGGCCTTGTTAAGACAAATATCCATAAACAAAAAAAACTTTTTTTTTGTAAATGCACCCCAAATATTATTCTTTTTTCGCATTTTTAAATAGGTTAACGTTAGATAAATCGGTTGATAGTCGACTGTGGCCTTGATAAGAAAAATAGTATATTTAAAAATATAAAAAAAACCAAACACAGAAAAATCCCACATAGGCATGGCCTGTGCATGGATATACATTATATAAAATGAATAAACTCATTAAAATAAAAAAATCTTTACATTCTCATCTAATTTGATTTAAACACAGTACTTGATCATCAACGGTGGCGAATAAAACAAATCTAAATCATCTTTACATTTATTATGTTCTATAAAGTAAGAGAGTCTAATTTGGATGATGTGACGATTTTGCACGTGCTAAGATTTCTCCGTTCCTTCTAACTCACTCACGATTTTCTTAATATGTCCCTCCCCTATTAGTGAAACACGAACTGCAAATACGCCAAATGGCAGAAATCAAGTAGCGACTGAACAATAAACACGACATCGGCAGTTAAAGAATTTGAACTTTATAAACATGCATTCATGATACCAGAAAGTAAATATTTACGCTTGAAAGGCACGTGGGGCTGTGATTCCGCACATTTCTTCCATTCTTACTCTAGACTAATTTGAACGCGTGCTAGAACTGAAATCTGACCCAGGCTATATGAGTACAACGTCATAAATATTGTCTCACTTTTTTTTTCAAATGTGTTAGAAGTGAACTCCCCCCCCAAAAGTTGTGCGTCTTGGAGTATGCAGACGATGCGGTTCTTCTTGAAAAGTCTGTTGGTGATTTTAAGGAAATTGTTGATGAACTGCACGAAAACTCTACTCGTTTGGGTCTTAATATTAATACCAAAAATACTCAGATTATATGCAATAAATCCTGTACGGGCTCACGTCGTCCCGGAAAGCCGTTTGACGATCTTTCAACTTAACTAAGGGGCGCTAGATTGACGTGGGAGGAGGCGATAGTGCTGGCTGGCGATAGTCTCCTGGACTGATGATGTCGACATGCTCCAATTAGAAGCGGATGTAGAAAAGAAGAAGAAGAGAAAGAATTATGTAGAAATTAGGTTTTGAGTGTTGGTGATTCTCCCAGTTGAAAGTGGACAGATGAAATGATGTTGGAGTTCCAAGGTGTATTTATTGGATATCGAATAAGATACAGCACTTGGTTGTGTAGCGCGAGCGTAGCGGCGATGAGGTGTTGAAGAGACTGCACTTGGGCTACATGCTGGAACTGAGTGACTGCCTTGAACTGACTTGTTGTGCTGACTTTTCAAGCTTATAGGGCTTACTGGGCGTTACCACGCCCCGTGGTCTCTTTATTGGCCACGTTTCTTTGTTCTTCACGTCTCCATGGTAGGAACGATGTTAATGTACTGCAGGACGTTGATCTCGTCGTTATGTGCAATACTGTTTGGCTTGCAGAATATGTTGTATTGTATTCGATATAAAATGATGACTCGCTTCATCGGTCGTCACCCTATTTAAGGTGAAATGATTTAGCACGTGTGTGTGTCATCGATCATGGACTATGAACCCCACAATTATATTCTGAAATTCTATATTGTAATATTTTTCACTATAGATTTTTTTTAACGCGTGTGTACGCTATTGAATGAATAAAATCTTGTTTGATATTTGGTGTAATCTTACATCGTTAATATCTTAACATGTTGTTAGTCATTCTCTCTCCAAGAAAACGCCCCCATCGTTACAACCTTAAGATGCTCTCCGAGCCCCGGGCTAAATCTAAAGATCCTAATTTATACTGCATTAGCTGTAAATTGGCTGCCCCTGTCTGGTAACAATAATCATTATTATTTCTCTGATCTTCCCGATTCCATGGGTTATTATTTTATTAATATGCATTTGATAAATACTTCCATAAGTGTGTATATCGATATTGTGTTAAATTATTGGTTATCAAATAGTTGAAAAAATATACAATCAAATAATATTCTGTGGGTATAGAATATACGATTAAGTATGTAGGATGTTTCCCGAGAGCCTTTATTACGCTTAAAGTTTGCCAGCTGTTCATGTCTGACGTACAGGAGTTGGCAGCCGACAGAAAAGCCTGAAGGCTATTGTGAACTACCATATTTATTTTATTTATTTATTTATTAAAAGAAAACAACAGCCATTACAACAAAAAAGTTATTTACAATTAAACCAAAATAATAGGCCAATTATAGTTTTCTATACATTACAAGGATGGTATTATTATCTTATTTCTGGTAAAGGTCACTTTGTAGCATTTGGAGACATTTAAATAAAGGAAATTATCATTGCAGTATTTAACGACCCTATCTAGGTCTCTTTGGAGGTTGTTAATATCTTCTAAAGATGTAATTTTGGTAAAAATTTTCATATCGTCGGCGTAAAGGGAAAAAGGGCAAAGTCAAAGCAGTAAAACATATCATTTATGTAAATATTAAAAAAAAAGAGGCCCTAGAATCGATCCCTGGGGAACTCCTAAGGGGGATATGCCCCAACTAAGGAGTGGATTTGGAATGCGTGCGTGTATGTGCATATTTTACATTTTAATGCATTTTGGATTTAAAGAGCTTTGCTTACGGTACTGTGGTAGATCATAATAAATACTACAATATGTAATTGCGATGTCTTGTGTATTCTCTCGCATCATATTCGTGTCCCTTAGTTCAGAAGTCCGTTGCTGACGACACTCGGCATTTGACATCGAGGACCCCGATTACAGTAGGAGTTTAATAGAGTTACGTTCGATTTTCCAATTTTCGAATTTTCTGCGTAAAAATATGTACATTTGTGTGAAAATTTTAAGTATTTTCTTTGGTAACCTGTAACTGAACAACTGAGTAACTCTGTTACCTTCCTTTTATAATATGGGTCTAGAGAAGAGAGAATCTGATGCCTTGTAAAATAGGTAGGCTTGGTGAAGTCTCTCTGGGGGTATCCGCAGCACATCACCCAGCCAACCGAATTGCCCTCGCTTGATGGCAGTCGCTGTCACCGGAGACTGTACCTGTAACCCTTATAGTTACTATGTAAAAATCATAATAATTATGTATCATTGTAATTTTCCCCTTGCATTAATCTAATTGATTTTGATTACCCTAGACGTCAGCAATACATGAATAATTCATCATAAGTACCGTTTAGTAACAGTTCATGTCACGTGGTCAACACTAGGAGGCATTTAATTAATTAAAATATCTCGCCGGACGTATCGCTCTCCGTAATTATTATTTTAATAAATAGCAGTGCGTGGGACTCGAATAAATTCAAGTTCATTGCTTCGACGCACGTACTTGGCTGATTTCAATTGGGGTCGCTACTTAAAAAAATATATATTTGTCATTCTTCAACTCAGCTACACAATCATTATTCTTAGCTCGTAAAATATCGATTAGTATAATCGAATTATGATCTTGTAATCTTGTGATAGTGTCGTGGACTTACAAACAAAAATCCCAGTCTCAAAAGAGCTAGCTCTCTATGACAACTTAATACCTATTTTTTAACATTTACGACTAGTTGAAAATGTCTTTAAAACAGATACACACCGGAACCTCTTTTAACGCGGGTATACGCCCACGAAGTACCGTGCAAAAACAGTATTCTAAAAAAAGAACAATGGTAGATATGTTTACTTGTGTAAAAATCATTTCGGGAATTTAAAAATGAAATCGTTTACAATTTATAGTACCTTAATTTTATTTAAAATGTAACATATTCGGAAATCATATGTTTAAATAAATAATCATAAATTATACGTTTGGAAATCTGATAAACCATCAGTTTTAAAAAAAAGAATTACGATTTGGTTGACAGACATTGGAAGTAAGGAATCTGAGAATTCATTGAGGATAGTCATCTAAATATTATGTAATCCCATTAAATTATTTATAAATTTATGGTATTTTTTGTATGTGCATATTTATAAATATATTTATTTAATTTTATTTTATATTAACGTAAACAGTGCTTTTTTTTTCTCTTTTGGGCTATAACTGTTTTTTTATTTTTCCAATATTATTTTTACTTATAGGAAACGTATTCGATAACCATATTTGCTGCAACAAATCAGTTTTTTAGAACAGGCATTTGCCCATATAGGAACCGATTGCAACACTCCTAGTACAAACAGAATTTGCCAGAGTGTTTTTTGTGCCTTTTTTTAAAATATAAAATGTATGTTTAAATTAACAAACAAATAAATTAAATAAAATAACATGGCAATAAAACACTTTAAAAAATCGTAAAAAATTGGCTGCTTTCTACATAACTACGTTCAATTATAAGTGCCGCAACTCAATACGGGTTTTCTAGCGAGAATTTCACAGGCATGGATCGTTACTGGTTGTGTTACTATAACATGTGTCTCTGTACTCAATGTATGTATTATGTTTTTATTGAATAAACAATGAAACTATCTTAAGAAATATTTACCAATCTTATCATAAATATAAACCTAGTGTTTAACCCTTTATAGGACACCTAGAACAAAGTGGTTCATACATATATCACCAGAATTGAGATATTTATGTTATAATATTTCGTAGTAATAATAAGTCTTATGTCACAATAGCATCATCAAAACGTACACTGGTAGATCAGTTTTCCACTCAGCTATTTCAAATGCAATAGATTTATGGTCTTAAAAAATAACATATTTTATTACGTTTGCAAGACGTAAATCAACTAAAAACATATGTCCTATAAAGGGTAAAAAATAATATATAACATTCATAATCGAGATATTATAAAATAAAAAAAAATGTGCTAACAACTTTCGTTCCTAGCACCTACACTTTCACATTTACAGCTACTCAACTATTACATAAATTCATGATGATCAGCCGCTTCAGTGATATGTATGGTAAAGGTAATTTTGTTTGTTTAAAAATTGAATAATTTTATGAGATATTTAACAAATCTTCAACTAGTCTAATTTTGGAATTGAGCATTCAAGTCTATTATATCGACTAACATCTTATCGCCTAAATGAGAAACCCCACCTGCACCAGCAGAGTCCTAAGGTAACTTTTGTTAGTTACACTATTTTAACGATTTGACATAACTTTATTTAGTATGTATATATCGATGAATGTGTACATGAGTCAATTTGTCACACAACTTTGAGGTAGATCTTCCGGCTTTTCGTAGATCTCTTCGCCATTAACACAGTGTGGGATGAAGATGAATCGGCATATGTGTTAGCTCGAAGTCCTATAATGTTTTATTATACTCGTATCAATAAAAGACGAGTGATACTTTGACCCACAAATTTGGAAAATCCAGTGACCGGTTTCATCGCTTTCGCGACAGCTTCGAGACTGGTATCTTTATTAAGTGGTTCAATGTATTTATAAAAACAGTGGTAAGGATAGATAATTCAAAATTATATGGAAGTAAATTAAATAAAGTTATTTTTATCTTAAGGATCATTATCATTTTTTTTCCAGTTTAACTAATGCCTTGATATAATTCTATTTTAATGAGTTTAAGTATTTTATTTTTAGTACCCCATCCTTCGTGAGTGTGATTTTTGTCAATTATGATTTCTGAAAACCAAATGGTAAAAAGTAATTAGTGAAAATATATTACAATGGGTAAAGTAATGGAGAATGCAATTTCAACACAAGAATAAAAAATAGCCCTAGATAATCACATGGACGCCAAAAACATTGATCCCGTAGAGAAATTAGAAATAAAAAATATTTTAGAACTTTGTATCGACCAAAACTTTATCAAATTAAATGATTAATTTTATATACAACCTTGTAGATTATCGATGGGGAGTCCGATCTCGTCCGTGCTTGCAGAATTTTTTATGGACTTTATTGAAAATAAAATGGGTAGAGCTTTTAAAACACGCATAAAAGAGCATATACAACCATTGTCTGATAATTAAAATAATTCAAATTTCGCCAATCATTTAATAGAACACAAACATTCCCTTGATTTAAAAAATAATGTAAAAATAATTAATATTGCACCTAAAGGCCATAAACTTAACAAACTAGAAATTCTCTAAATTAATATAATAAAAAATAAACCCGACGTAGAATTACTTAATGAACAGAAAACACACGTACATTTTCCATTACTTTACCCATTGTAATATATTTTTACTAATGACTTTTTACCCTTTGTTTTTCAGAAATCATAATTGACAAAAATCACACTCACGAAGGATGGGGCACTAAAAATAAAATACTTCATCTCATTAAAAGAGCATTATATCAACTCATTAGTTAACGATCCTTAGATAAAAATAACTTTATTTAATTTACTTTCATATAATTTTGAATTATCTATCCTTACCTCTGTTTTGTATGAATACATTGAACTCCTTAATAAAGATACCAGTCTCAAAAATGTCGCGAAAGCGATGAAACCGGTCACTTGATTTTCCAAATTTGTGGATTAAAGTATCATTTGTCTTTTATTTATATAATAAATTACAATGAACTTCCATCAAGAATTTTCACTTACAAACTTAAATGTTTCCTATAATGTTGATGGTGTTTTCAAAAATATTGTATACCTTTATATTATTTCCCTTGTTTGTCTTTGCCAAATAGATTTATGTTCTTTTTGTTCATTTTCTTGTATGTATGTTTCTTTATATAACTGTTGTTATTAGCTTAAGTCGTATATATAATAATAAATAAATATACTACATATATTAGTCGCCTCGTAATACAAAAAAACTCTGTATATTATAATATTGAAAGCATTAACTTTGTTGCCAAACATTTTATTAAATGTTACTATGTATGTAATTGTATATACCAAAAGACGCAACCCAAAATGTATCTATCAATTTAAAAAAAAAATGTTTTGGACGATAAGACGCATCCGACGCCCCCTAATTTTTGGTTAAATTTTAAGAGTCAAAAAATGCGTCTTATGGTTTGAAATTGCGGTAACCACTTACTGATTCTTCTGTGTCTACCGGTTTCGAGACGTTCCCATCTCTTCGTCAAGTCGTCAATAAAACTAACATTCAAATCTCACTATACACCTTCACCAAAGTCGTTGCAATAAAAAAAAAACTGATACATGTTTTAGTAACAGAAAGAAAACATATACACAGAAAAGTCGGTATGTACAAATATATAGTTACATTTAACAAAAAATCCGGCTTACTATATCGACAAAAATCGATAGACCTCTTATCGCCTCTTAATGTGGATACAGGAATGCGCCGTTTAACCCCCTTTCCCTAAAAAGGTTCATAAAGAAGAAGTATTAGTGTCCGTGGGCGTGTAACACCGCGGGGCGTGGAACGATAGGGGGCGTTATCTGTCACAGGACAACTGTCATTATCGACTACGTTTGTTTAATTTTTTTCACACCCGCACTGTGTTAAAGCCCCAAACGCTGCTCAGTATAATACGGTGTTTCAAAACACTTTTAAAAAAAGGGTTTGTCAAAATCTTTTTCAAGCACTGAAATGAATTCTCGAAGAAATTTAAACAAAATATATCTATATTTCATCATATTATGTTAATGATTAAATTAATGCAGAAAGTTGGAATGTGATCGATCAAACCATCCAATTTCAAAGTTGATCGGTCATAAGCCTTCTAAATGCTTAGACTTCTTTGTTTACTACCCCACGTTGTTTCTTTTTTTGCATAATCACAGGCCAGGAGCCCCAATTACAGTGATGATTATTTATTTAATAGTATAATATACATTTTTACAATAAAAAAAATAAGAAAAAATTCACTTATTATATTTTTACTAAAACTAAAATCCCACCAAGCCACTTTCTGTAGCTTGTTGGTGAAGATTATATTTATACTTACTTAATAATATTATTTACATTTATAAAAACAATGAATAACAGATAAAAATGAACAGCCGAAAAGATCGGAATATACATGTATATAGTACAAGTAATAATAAATTTATTTTTAAAAAACAAGAAAATATATGAAAAATTAAAATATTTACACATAATAATTCATATATAAACTTTTGATCGAGTAGCCACTCTCTTATTTTGCTCTTGTTACAATGTGAGTTAAATTTAAGTTCTTTCGGCAATAAATCAAAATTGCTAGGTACTAAATATTTGAGAGTTCTATTACAGCATAGAACACCCGGGGTTGAGAAAAATCACATTCAAACTTTGTGTTCTCACCGGGAATCGAACCCGTAACCTTCAGTGCGTAAGTCAAATGTCTTCGCTATTACACCACGGAGGTCATTGATTATAATTCATAACTTTGCCATAAATTATTGTTCTAGGATCTTTGGTGTCTTTTAATTCATTACGAGAAAGAGCGTAATAGTATGAACGTATATTAATTATATATCTAAATTAAATTTAAAACTTGTGTTAAAACCACCATTTACAGGTAAAATTCAGTGTTCAATAGCCGAAATACGACGGTTTTTTGGCAAAAAAAAATAGTGTACCATACAAAATAAGTGTTTGACATGTAAAAATAATATTCCTAGCAGCTTTACTAGATACAAAAATACCTGTTCTAAAGCCACACATATTATATAATATACTATATATACTATATAATAATACTTAAAAACTCAAAATCTGCTATTTATAAAATCTTCTAAGAGCAACTTTGGTTTTTATGCCCCAACGTCCAGAATGTGTAGATTAGTCAATTCATCACACGACTTGGAATTCTTTGGGATAGATCTTCCGGCTTTTCGTAGATCTCTTCGCGACTAAACAGTGTGGGATGAAGTTGGATTAGCATGGTTTAGCTCGAAGTCTTAGGTCTTTTGTTTTTATGAATATATTGTATATAATTATTGTTTTGCCCTTGTTTGTCTTTGCTAAATAGTTTTATGTTCTTTTTGTTCAGTTTCTTGCATTTATGTTTCTTCATGTAACTGTTGTTAGGCTTAGGCCGTATATATAATAAATAAATAAATAATATAGTAATAATAATAATAAAACTTTTGTGTAAATAAATAAAAATGAAGAAATTACAAAAAATTAAATACTTACTTTTTCGAAGACTTTTTTCATAAAAACGTTTACGAAAAAGCTAAAAAATTATTTAGATTAGATATAATGATTAAATTTATAGTGTTTCAACAATGTTTCAAATATTGTATAGTCCCTGGACTGGAACCTGAAGCGTAAAATCTTGTGATCAATCGATCGTCCTAACTTCATGTATTTTTATTTTATTTAATATGTTAGGGTTGGTGTACCGATGCAGTGTCTTGTGCACCATTAGGTGCGGAAATGGATATGAATATATTTTTTTAATTAGTTCAAAAAATACGGATGAATTTGTTTGTTATTTAATTGTATTTTTTAATACACTGTATTTTTCTTAAAAAACTTTTTTTATGTATTTACTCTACACCAATGGCTGGATGACACCTTCGGCGCTATTATTGCCCATGGCGGTGTTCCTAAATCAGCCCCCGTCTCCTGTAAGGGTGCTTGTTTCACCACTGGGGGTGCTAATTTATAACGGGGTTAGTAGACAACCCTTACAATATGCTGTGTGGAATGCAACCTTCTCTTCCAAATCTTCTATTTCCATCAATTAAATACATTTAATTTCAATGTCTATTAATTATTTGAATTATTGGAATCGGTACTTCAAATTTTAAACTAAGTTAAATCATGTTATTAAATTATGTATATAAATCCCTTATACATCTGGGCCGCGATTACATCCCCTATGTTCATCAGTATATATTTATTAAGTCTAAAACAATAAAAATTAATATTTAAAATACTGAAATATTAAAATATAAAAAAAACACTTCTTATTTTACATCAATTATTTATTATTTTTACATTTTTTTTATTTATTTAACTTTTGTACATAATGTTATTTGTACATTGACGGGCTTATTGCCAAATGGAAATTTATTCCAACCAACCAATAAAATAAAAGTTTTATTTTTATAATTCAAGTTACAGAACATATTCAATGGAAAAAAAAGATTAAAAAGCTTAAAGTATATAAAAAGAGAAATTAACGTATTTGTTTATAAATTACCTTAAATCAAAACTATTACTCAATGGGAAAAAGGAAAAAAGAGGAAAGAGGAAAATTACATGGAAATGAACGATTCGATTCGTCATCTTGTATACTCATGTAAACACTAATAAAATATTTATTTAAATAAAACTAGCAAGTAAGTGACAAAATTAAATTATTGTAGAAAAAATAATTCATCAATATAAAAACACACCTGTATACACTTCTAAGACCTAAACAATCTAGTTGATTCTAAAAATGTCAATCACTGTGTTTTCAATATCAAGACGGTATAGAGCAAAATCAATTTTTATAGGTTCATGATCCACAAACCTGATGTTGATTGATGATCGCAGAATAATATATTGTTAGTTGTCAGTAGTCGCAAGTCACAAGATAGTTAGTTTTGTCAACTGCCAAACTGCTCGTTATCTGTTATGGCTCCCAAATGTTGCGCGTGGTTATGCGCAATATCTTGTACTATTTTCTGACCCATGTAATATGAGCTTTCGTGAGCACGTCGTGTCTTTCAGTAACTTTCAAAACGTTTTATTAAATACATTGGGCTTAACGCTGGGGAGGTATTATGTATTTATTTCTTTGCTAGGTGAACCAAAGCCCATATAAATTTTACTTCCCATAAAAAATCGAAGATGTCTCCGAGTACAGTTATTTAGAATTCCAACGGGATAGGGGATGAAAATTTGTCACCCCATTGATGGATGTCCGCTGTATAGTATCTCTTTGTGGGCATTAGCTGAACCCATAACTTAGGATTTAATGGTTTATGTATTCCGTAAGACACAAACCACCCACAAAAGAAATCACTTTTATCGCCATTAAAGTGAATTTAGATTTATTGATAACCCGTGCGTTTTTACGATAAGTAATGAAAATTTGTCTTTTGTACACGTTTTGTCTACCCTTATCTTAACTGCTTATCTAAATTTAAATGCACGTTATCAATCAAACACCCTAAAATCAAAAGGAAGTGTTTTTTTTTCTCATCTTCTTCTTCTTCGTGTGCCACCTTGCATTCAAGTTTGTATAGATACTCTTATATCGGTGCGATTTCCCTTTTGCGTGTTTTTTAACAGTATTTTGGCACATAATTACCTTAAAATTCATTAATGTTGTTAGTGGTTTTCATTTTGAACGTAGATGTATATCGCGTTTGCGTAATCAATTTCAAAAATCAGTAGATAACGTTTCCAAAAGCCTTATTTACTTATCCGACATTTAAAAAAAATCAAACGATCTTAGATGTTAATTTGATTTGTTATTTTAAATTATCGGAACTTAATATGCATTTTTTAAAAATGTGTTTATTTGTATCTCAGAATTTAATTATAATATAAGGGTCATTTGTAACAATGTATGTACCTAACGAACTACTTCGCTGCCCTACTTTGCCAAAAAGCCTTGAATGGCAACGCAATTTTTTTTCTTTCTTCGTCATTCGTTTATCATTTTGCAATATATTTTTTAAAGTTTTTGATTTTTAGAAACATGTCTTTTTATTTATTAAATTATATGTTTTTTTTTTGTTTATATAGGGAAATTTGCTCAGCATTATAAGTTTTTTTATTGAAATATTTCACTTGTTATGTTTTTCATACATATTTTTGTCATTTCATATCTATATTAACGTATTTTTTTATATGTATAATACTTATATTATTATAACTTTTTGGTACTAGATTGATTATAACCGAAAATACTGCCTTTTGAACAATTGACGTACACTAAAACTATTATATTTTTTTAATTTTTAATCAAAGTTCTTGTTTAATTACAACATAATGCTATTCAACATTTTGTTTTATTTAATTTAATACCCAATAATAACATATCACACATGCTCAAGACCCGAGACCTTCCCATATTTCTCACAAAGTGTTGCCGACAAAATTATTATCTATTATCGTATGTAAATTGGATTCCATAGATACCCATAACAGCCAAAAATTCTATTGTGCAACTTTGAAATAGACATTTCGTTTTTTCAATTTGAAAACGGAACCCCGGGCGATGTTCGTTTGTTTATTTTCACACATCAATTCCGATGCGGTTGCGATTTCACACAACTCCCGAAGGGTTACAATGTCACGAACTTACCTCTCAATTATGCCCGCCGTATTATTTATTATCCATTCAAGCACCCACACCTAAATAATAACGCCTGAAATACGCCATTAATAATGTAATTCCTCCACGCATTGGCTAATTGAGATGTAAAAAAAAAACACAAACTGAGTTTTTAAAATAGGTAGAAACATCGCTTTAATTTGTTTGTTACAACGTTACTTTTAAGTTTGTTTCAATCTAGGTTCAAGTTGAGCTATATTGTAGTTAAATATCTCGACAAAAACAAATATTTTTTATGGAGGGAAGCATCATTACACTCATTAGAAAAATATTTTAAAAAGGTTTCAAAAGTACGTACAAATATTTTTTTTTATTTAATAGTCAAATCTCTTATCTCCTATACCCTATTTAATAAAAATATACGTTTTAAATTACATTTCGTTTACTTACGCACCCACACACACGCACCAACACGCATTCATTTACACGCGCACATGCACCCTCATTCATATACACACACATGAAAACCATCGCACAAATAGAGTTTTGTAAACTCTTTTCTTATCTATCGAGGCTATCCTGACAGAATGCATTAAGCCAACAGTCTTTATATATTTCATTTTTTTTAAATATAGGTGCTAGTTGTTGATTTCAAATTTAATGCTATGCCTAGAATAAAGATTTTATTTTCCGAATAATGTATGACTCGCAAACGAAAATCAAATATTACAAAACAATGTTTAATTGCTCGGGGTAAGATAATCTTCCAATGTAAGCTGTTATACTGCTGGACGAAGCATAGTGGCACACTAAAAAGTATATAAATAAATATATAATTTTACCTGGAAAATTCTCATTACTAAACGACAAAATGAATCAATTAGATTTCTCAATACCGTGCAAGGAAAGCGGCGGGTAAAAGCTGTTTAAGTATATTTATGTAATTTCTTCAAAATTTTTTTTTTATCTATGTTTCGAACATTTATGAAATTCTCGTTCATTACGGTCGTTTTTCATCTCCTTAATTACGCGTTATTTGCCTTGGTAATATTAATTACTGTGTGCGCTTTGCCGCTGCTTAGCTCATGCCGTTCTGCGGCTATAATAAATGAGTCTGGCGCGACATTTCCAGTATTAAAAAATGCTTTATCGGGTTGCAACATTGTAACCGAGATTTTAAAACTGCCGTTTAAAAAAAATCCCCATTTTATTTCATTCATTATTTGAACATAAATCATTACTTTTGAACAACTCCCTTCAACTCCTTAAAATTCAGACGAATGAGCAAACCAGCCACATAATTTTTATGTTCAAGAAATGTAAAATTCCGTAAATAGCGCGAACAAAATGAAAATATTCACTTTTTGTAAATTATGAAGGGTTGTGTTGTCACCATTTTCGCTCACTGTAACTTTTATTTAATTTATTTTACAAAATTTATTCTTTTAGGTTTCTTAATTATGGTATTTTGTCCGCCTCGTGGTCGAATAGTCAGCGCGTTTGCTTACCATGCAAGAGGTCCCGGTTAAATTCCCCAAATGGTTTACATGAAATGTTTATGTCAGTATGTGTTTTTACACTATCGCCTAAAACGCGAGACTGATCACCTTATGTTCAAGTAGCAAAAATGATCAAGATATGGTGCGGTTGGTGTATCAAAGCAGTACTCTTTTAATAGTGGGTGCGGAAAGGCAATGTTGAAATATAGTATTTATGATTGCAGTAAACCCCCCTATAACGTTGAGATGTTAACCACGTTATCGGGGGAAACGTTATAGGAGGCACTGGATGAGCAGTGACAGACTTGGGTACGCTGCAGACAATAAAATTCCACTTGGACAACGTCCTTAAGAGATGGAGGAAATGTTGGACTTCATCATCTCAGGAGAACAACTAGTTTTCAGTAACACAAATACAAGGATCTCTTAAAAGATAAAAAAGACGAATTTCAATTTAATAATGTGTTTTTTACATGCTATCACAGAAAAGAACAAACAAAAACGTCTACTTTATAATCATAAAAACATGACTTGAATTCAAGCTCGTTTTTGAATTGACCAAAACGAGCTTGTTACAGTAACTGTCGCGTTTTGACGATTTTTTGGCTAGCCGTTTTTCCACATTTTGTTATATTTGAATATTCCATTGCATTGAACTTATTCAGAGAAAAAATGGCATTAATATCTCGAGAACCGAAAAAATGTCATGAGACTGTTTTAACCGTGTACCCTTCAATTGATTTATTTTTGAATTTGTATTCATTTGATATGAGCATATTGCAGGTGAAGTAAACTAAATGCTATTCTAAAAACAGTAAATTTATTTCTTGTATTACACATCTGTAATCATCATTACCTTCCGCACCTAATGGTGCATAGGGCACTGCATTGGTTTACCAATCACAGCGTATCTTGATCATTTTTGTTACATGAAGGTAAGATGATCAGTCTTACGCTTCAGGTACCAGTCCAGGGACTATGAAATATTCTAGTGTGAAAACACCATTTGAAATTAATATTTTTTATCAGCCATGTCGTGAATCGAACCCGAGACCTCTTGCGTGGTAGGCAAACGCGCTGACCATTACACCACGAGTCTGACTGTAGTCAGTATAATTCAATTTTTTTTTTCCCTTTTTACAAAATATTTATGGTTAAAAAATAGGTAAAAAGCTTATAGGGTTAAAACATTTAAACGAAAGTTTTAAGGGCCTATATTACGCATTTTTTTTAAAATTTATACTTTTACAATGTTACCTCACTGGGGTGTCCTGTGCCGAGGGAAACATTTTACAATAAGTGAAACATGCCTTAAATTAGTTATTTAACATAGTTAACATAATAAGAAAATACAAACGTAATTAATATAATTAACCTAATTATCATCTTAAACATAATAAGCAATACATTATAAAATAATCATAAAAAACATAACAAATTCATGTAGACTTGTAGACCAAATTTCATAAACAGGACACATACTTTTACCTATTTGGCTTGATCCACTCATCAATCCGTGCGCAACCCACATCCATTTCTTAGTAGCAATTTTATATTGGGAGTACTTACTAATTGTCCTTATGGACAATGGAAGTAGATTGTACACTTAAACTTGAAATTAAAACGTTTCTTTAAATCTGGAGGCTTATTCTGCTACATTTTCGTTTCGTAAGTTCGTTCGTTCGTCATATATCTATCTCGCTTTAACGCAATCAAAATCATATTTTGCTCTCATACGATACGAAACGAATTAGCTTCAGAATAAGTCTTCTGTCTCTGAACTGGTGGAATAGCCCGTCAACTCTTATCGTACCTACATTAATATCCAATAAAGATCTGTCGTGACCTATTTATTTAACATTTTACTAGGAAATGTTTTGCCAATTCATCCTAAAAATATTTCATTATTTATCTGACTTCGGACACGTCGCGTCAGTCGTTAGAAAAGCATTGACGCATTTCTGCATATGAGTCAAACAAATTGTTTCGTATAACAATTACTAGAGAATGAACTGTTGCAGATAGTTTTATGATCCCCGCCTACGTGTATAGATACATGTTCCCGATCGTTTCGCGAATTATTCTGTCAATTGGCCTAATTATATCTGCGCTCCGTGGCTATTGCATATTAGGTACATATTATCAATTCGCGGATGTTACTTATGTCAAAACCCAACATAAAGCATTTTATGTGACAGTAAGGCATAATAAATTTTAAACTGCATTTACCGCGAGAAGTAATGTTAACTTTTATCTTAAAAACATTGAATTTACTTAAAATTAGTTATAGAAGATTTTTATTTTTATTTTGAAGTAAATTTGTTTCGCTTTTCTCTCAACTGTTATTTAGAAACCGTTTAATTTAAGAAACGACGTTCTGCTACTCCTTTTAAATAACCGAAACGCCTTTCTCTAATATAAAGACAAACTTTTAAAATTGAAATTGTTATATTGATGTGAAATGATGGATTGAGCATGAAAGTTATTAAACAAAAAACTTGAATTTGGTTTTTTAAAAGAAATACGAGCATTTTAAATCACACAAATTTTGTGATGTTTTTCTTAAAATATCGGTTAAATTATACCTTTAATAATTATTATTTAATAAAAGTTATTGATACATTTATAAAAATGTATGTTCTCTCCTCAAATAAATAAATGCATAATCTTTATTAGACTTTCTCGTATTTAGAATTTAATTAAATCCGTGGGCATCACAAAGAAGGAAAAAAATAACACAATTTCCATCAAAAATCAAAGATTTGGACATTCTGCGTCAAACGACATTTACTAGAGACGGCCCAATAGATATTTGGGACGGTGAAGTGTATTGCTAGCTGTGCCTCGTAATAACTGTCAACTGCAGATGCTTCGGTTCTCGGTACTCAATACTCTGTACTTGCTCAAGAGGGTTTTGTCAAAATAAGGGAAGGTAATTGAAAATCTATTGATTGATAAGTTTGTGTTTAGATCAATGGGCTCAGTCAATTTTGGATTATTACTAGACAAATCCAGGTTCTATAAAGGTTAATCTAGGTCCAATGATGATTCAGAATGTTAAGTATCAAACAACTTCTCACTCTTGATTCAATTCTACTATTGGTCAATTTAACACAAATTATTTTAACATTTAATCAAGAATTATGAGCACCTGTTATCAAAAGATTTTTAATAAACTTCTTGTTGAAATTAACGATATTAAATATTTTTCATCGCTTTAAAATTTTGTATACTTAATTGCTAATTTTAACTTTATATTAATAAAATAATTGCTTTTACTGATATGTAAATTTTTATTTTTTATTTTTTTCAATTTTTATTTTATACATATTTATTACAGCAATTTACAATGAATTATTTATACAACAAAAATTATTAAGTAGTAAAAGTAAACATATATATTTTTTATTTTTGCTGGTGGTTCATCAAAACTGCCTAACTAAATATTCTTTGGTGAAGTACTTTTAAAATGACTAATTTATTTAAAATTAATGAATAAAGGTATACCGCCATAAATATGAATTATTAGGAATGGCGAATTGAAAAAAATTGTACGCGATTTTATAAAATAAAAAATAATAAAATCAGCTGTACTTATTACCAACCACTTCTCGTATCTCTTTTATTCTGATAATCAAAATGATTGAACTGTCAATTCTTTTTTATTTATTTCACAAGTTTAATCAGTTTTTTTTTTTTTTACAAAAGATCATATTGATAAAATTGTTAACAAATTGAGATATTTGACATATGTTTCCAAACGTTTTACTAGCTATTACTAAAACACTAGCAAAATGATTTATCATGCTCTTGTACAGTCTTCTCTTCCTTATGAAATTATTGGATGGGAAGAAGCTTATAATAATCTTATCAAGCCTTTAGAACCCGTACGATAACTAATTATTAAAATATTACTTTATAAAAATTCAACTTTTCCTTCCAACTAATTATTTCAGGAAGCTGAACTTTTGAAGCTACGAGAAATCTTTTGCCAGCAATGTCTAAAATATGTTTATTTCCTAAAATAAATAATAGATTGAATAGTGTACTTGAAATCCTTTAATGTAAATCTAAACTCGGGACACGGCAAAGACACTTATTTTTCATAACTCCAAAACTGTTCAATAAGGACAATAATAATAGTGATTCATTATTTGAATCTGTTTCGATTTAAATTTTAGTTGAAATTATAGATAAAAAAACCTATTGAAATACATAGATTTTTTTTTAATGAAGAGCAATATGCTTTTATGATTTATTTTTTTGTCAATTTTTTTTTTTGTAATATTAGCACTTATTTTTTATTTTTTGAAATCCATCGTATTCTTCCAGTAGCCTTTATTGACATTTTAAATAAAATATATACCCACACACAGGCCATGTCTTAGTAAGATTTTTTTGTGTTATGTAATAGTGTATTTTGTGTTTGTAACTTATGTATACCTAATGTTAAATGCATATAAAAAAATTATAATAAATAAAAATAATTAAAAAATACATAAGGCAAAGAAAATGAAACGAATACCTTATCAAAAAAGGGTAATCCTCTTGCGCTTGATGTGGGAAAATTCTATACGAATATTTATGTTGAAATCTCAAATTAGAATTTTTTATACTTCACGAGAAATACATGCATGCACGAAAATGTCTATTCTGTCATGCCCCTTGCACCTGTTACATACAGTTCATTAAAAAATCATTTCATTAACCGCGATAAAATAAGTTCAATAATACTCTAAATCCATTAAAACCACTTCAAAGTAACTAAATTTTCACTGTGATTCAATCAAACTTGGGAATATTTCGAAGCGGGATCTCCATATAAATTTGAATCGGAATTTTGACACAGCCGGCGGCAGCGGGCCGAAATAATTTTTAAAATCTACTTATTTATATGTCAGTTCGAAGAAATACTTTGAGCTGGGCGCACGTCGGCTTACATTGTAAAATTTTAGAAAAATATAAAGCGGGATGTGGGACTGTGTAAGTACATAAAATATCTATCGTAGGCGGCCCGCTAGTTTGTTTCTTAGGCCTTAAATGGTCTTTGTTTTTTTTTTAAACTTTACTGTTACGCGTAAGTGCAGGTTCATAAGATGTAACAATTCGAGCGTAATTCCAAGATCCGCTGACCGTAATCAATAAAAGATATATGTAATTCCAATTCGGTTACGTTTCCTTATTTATTCACATGCCCCGTTTCCCGTCGGTTGTTTAAGAGCCGTATCGCTAGTAAATTTATGGTACGCCACACTATATTATTATTGTGTCATGAAAAATGGCCGACAAATTAATTAAGTCTTTATTTTGTGTGACGTCGAAGTATTTCAAAAATGTGTGCCAAAAATTCAAACAATTTTCACAGTAAAGTAGCGTTCACACGAGGACAATATAATATTGTCCTATCCCAGCATCGGACCAATCGTCCTCGTGTCAACAGAAATTTGTCGGACAAGACAATGCTCCAGATATTTCCACGGGATAATGGATTACCCCCACCACCCCGCGCTGCTATATTGTCCTCGTGCGGACGCGCACGGACAGTATAATATGACATTAGCCACTTGCTCAGCTCGTACGTGTCGCTTCCGTGATTTTTTATGTATAAAAAAAGAACATTTTTCTCGGATTCGCTAGTAACGCATGTCGTCGCGTATTCATTTCGCATCGTTCCACGTGTAAACTACAGCCAAACTGTTGTATTTTTCTATCCGGCGCAGTCGAGACTGTTCACGGAGCTGGGACAAGACAATATTGTCGTCTTGTAAACCCACCTTAAGCGCGGCGCGACGCAAATATCCATCAGATGTTTTCTTTTACGTAAAGACAATTCAATTTTACGGACAATAGTATAGTTACCATCGTAAATTTGCGTGTATTTTGTTTTATTAAGTGGTTTCGTTTTCTTCACGGTCATACTCTGATTTAATTAAGATTCTTTGCTATAATTTATTAAAGCGACGATCGAAACACTTTTTTATTAGTCTCCCACATAAATCATTGTGATATGTTGTTTCCACACATATCTTATAAATTCTTTAATAAATTAAACGTTTATCTGTTGATCAGATTTGAATCAGAGAATTCTAAGAACTTAATTTGAGTGAATTTGTTACCTACCGATACACATATTTTTTGAATATTTATTTAAATCAAACTGTCATCTTCTTTTTTATTTAGTTAGTTTGATTTCATGATTATATCGTCTTATTTTATACAATTCAACAAACTCATAAATCCAAATCAACAACACAATTAAAACCAACAAACTAAAAGCAATAAACACGAATCTATAGCCAAGCTGTCTTGTCCTGCAAATATTCTTCAACTCTATAGTAGCTCTTTCCAAACAGTCTGTTTGACAGAATCTTTACAATCCTTTTTTAGGAAAGCCTGAATTTCAAGAGGTACCTCATTGTAGAATCGTATGCAGTTTGAGGCAAAATAATTTTTTAAAATGTAGTCTAGTAGTGGGCACAGCTAGTTTATCTTTATTTATTGTGTTGAATCTATGGAAATCTCTGTTCCTCTCAAAGTCGTCAATATGTTTGTGAACGTACATCAGATTTTCGTAAATATATTGAAACGCGTCCGTCAACATGTTAATATCTCTGAACTTATTTCTAAGTGACTCTCTGGGCTTCATGTTGTTTATTGCTCGAACAGCCCTCTTCTGCAGCATAAAAACAGAGTCAATATCTGCAGCATTTTCCCACAGCCATATACCGTAAGACATAATGTAAAAGTAGCTGAAATAAACTAACCTAGCTGTTTCTACACCAGTAAGATGCCGAATCTTTTTAACAGCCTATGCAGCAGAACTAAGTCTGTTCGGTAAACCAGCTATTGGATATGTAAGGATTTAGAAGTAAATTATACTTACGAGTATATCCCGTGGAGAATGCACGTTACTGGGTTTTACGTGTTTGTATACGTAAATTTTAAATAATTAAATGTATTTCTCAATAGAGAATGAGATTTTTGGGAAGATAATACATAAATGCCAATAATTACGAGATTTTTAACCCGTCATTGGTTGGTTTGAGTGATAACATGCATAAAATATATTTTTGGTTTAATCGGTGGTGCATGTCTAAAAATATTTACACTCACGCAAAATAATCTATTTGAATTACTGGTTCTCAAACAACTCATTATTTAATTATATACGGACTCATTTACCACATCCACTTTGATTGTTTGACATATCCTATGCAATCGTTGAATATTTGCACATTTACAAAATTTTGGTTTTTGTAATGTTTATACATAAATAAACATTAACATGTTACAATGAACTATCTACATGATTTATAGTTATTCTACTTTAATACAATTTAAACCCCAGTAAACTTCTAGTAAACCTCCTTTCATTATGTTTATTTCTTTTATTTTGCAAGGTACTTAAAAAAAAAAAAAAAAAATAACACACTCATTGTAGATTTTCGTCGATACAATTCTGCATGCATATATCTTTAATTACATAATATCAGAATATAAAAAAATACTATGGGTTATAAATCCACGTGTTGTTTTTTTTTACCAATGTTTCGGACGGCGATGCTGCGTCCTCACCCCAGACGATGGACGTTGCGATTCCGTTCGAAACGTCAGAAAGTAGGACAGCATAACCACCCACAAGAACGCGATCAGTAATAGTAAACCGTTTTGTCGCTAACTGGTCGCTTGATTGACGTCGTATTTTTCGGACCCAGAAATGAATGATTCACTAAACTTGTATTTATATTTTTTCCGGCAATTAGCACGCTAGCGCTCATTTGGCGTCAGCCGTTTCCTACTACAGATTACGTGTCAACGTCCTCAGTTTCTGAGATGTCATCTCTTGACTATTGTTTTTTGTGGTGACCATTTACTGCCATACTTTCAGCACTACAATTTTAACCCTATCGCAACTCGTGCCTGTAATACTGTAAAATATCATTTATCGTCACGAACAAAAAATAGTTGAGATAGATTTTAACAGAGATAAAAAACGTTTTTTAAACAATAATATGTTTGACTAGGCATTTACAGGACTAGTAAAAATCTCCTTCACTGTTAAAATTCCTTTTAATGTTAATAAACTTTTTAGAACTTTATACGCGGTTTTTCAGGGACAGACCCGAAACTTAAGAGGAACATTCCTCACAGTAAGTTTTGAAAAAAATCCTAATGAAATTTTTCAAAATTTTTAAAACAAAAACAAACTCAAAATGGAGTAAATCTTTAATTTCTCGGACGAGTATCCCTTCCACAAACCCCTACCCCCGCCCTACAAAAAAAATAAGATAAAAACGTATTTGACCAACGAAGCGATACCCACTAGACGCGGACAAGGGTAGCGGCTGTGTAGGAGAGGGGTAGGGGTTTGTGGAGGGACTGCTTGTCCAATAAATTAAGGATTTACTACATTTTGAGATTAAATATATTTTTTTTTCGTGACTTTTTGGAAAAATTTCATAAGGATATTTTTTAAACCTTACCCTGAGTAATGTTCCTGTGAAGTTTCGCGATCTGGCCCTGAAAACCCGTATTTGGTTAAATTCAGTTATATTTCATTCTTATCAATGATATTTTAGGTTTTTTTAAAGCACCGAAAACAAAATAAAATGTATCTTCATTATTTTATGTGTACAATATTATGTCTGTACTCTTTTATTTTAATCTAAAATTAAAACTATTGCATGAACACCTGATGAATAGTTTATCGGGACATGGATAGTTTATCGAGACATGAATAGTTTATCGGGACATGGCGACCTTCGTAGTGTAGTGGTTAAGACGCTTGACCCACGCACGGAAAGTTCTGGGTTCGATTTCCGGTGAGAACACAAAAATCAAATGTGATTTTTCTCAAGCCTGGATGTTTTGTTCTGTAATTCACCACTGTAATTGAGCCTCCTAGCCTGTTGTTGTGGTGCAAAAAAAATATTTATGTTTGTATTCTTATAATGTATTAATATTGTAATGACATGTGTATTTTATTGAATAAAGACTATTTAATTTTTTTTTAAAAATATAAATACTGTATTTGGACGTACTCAAAATGTAGAATTATTTTAATGTAAAATATTTATACAACTTTGAATATTTCATTTGCACACACAAATATAATAAATATGCAAATACACATAATGCCCGTATTTATTTAGAAAACTCGAGCTGAAGAAAGTACAATCTAATCTCATATGCAGAAAATATCTTGGACGGTGTTGCAATAACCGATTAAGCGACACAGTGCTGTTTTCCGGTTTTTAAGTTTGACCCTAAGATTAATACGAATATATATTTCATTCTGTAATAAACAGTTAAAGTTCCTAAAATAAATGAAAAACTTGTACATATCAGAAAAAAGTCATCTATTTATTTATTTATATATACGCCCAATGGGCATTTTTAAGGACATATTTATAAATAAAAAAATATTATAAAGGTAAGTAGAAAGACACAATGGTATATAGTAGACTTGGTGGGAGTGGAAGCGGGAGATAGGTATTTATAATTGAATTTGATTTAGTAATCACTAAAATAATATAAAAATAATCTGGATTTAATAAACAAATTTGAACTTCAAATGCGATTTACACAAAACTGTATATTGGCGCTAAACTAATTATTGCATAACACCGTCAACTTGAAGGTAAACACAGGATAATGCACTTTCCTCACTTTGAGTTTTGTTTTTTAATACGGCCTATACTCTCAAATATCAAACAATCTTATTAAATTCCCTAAAAGGTAATTTCTAGTATTTTTCTATACAGCCCCCACTAGTTTGCGAGTGATTTACATGTACAAAGATTTATGTGATAAAATATTATTGATTATAAATTACACAAAAAATATTTCTTCGCTAAACGAGATCAGACGTGCCAATATTTATTTCGTAACGACAACCATAGTATTGCCATAAAGAATAATACATAAAAATGAGCTTCTGTATCCAATGTTTACACTTTTGTAATGGATACATATTATTACAATAATATATTATTTTTCAGTACTGATTTTTTAATGGAAATTACAGATTTAAATACTTTTTGAAAAAAATATAAATTTTTAATCATAGCAATGATCTTGAAAAACACATTTGATTAAAACCTACCTAAATGAGTAATGGTGGTTAAGGCTGTAGTCTGGTAAAACGCACGCAAAATGAGGAAATCATACGATTTTGCCATTTTAAAAACGAATGTTATATTTTTATCGCGCAATAATAAAAATGTAAATTAGATAAAAACAATATTTTTTAAAGGTATTTCTTTAATTCATTTTTAAAGGTGCTGATAAGGGCAGGTATGAAGGTCATAAAAAGGTAATAAGATATTGTTTTAAATGGAACATTACAACCAGAATTATCTTCTTTGAAAAAAAAAAAAGAATACAATTCTATAAAAAATGGTAACAACTCAAATGTTTCAATAAATATAATTTTTTTAAAGTATTACCGAAGGCATAATTTTACGTAGAAATAAAGGAAAATGTCACAAAAATGTATGTGATTTAAACAGATTGTATTTCTTCTTAAAAACAAAAAAAAAAAAAATTTGCTTCGGCCACTTTTATGTTCAATTTATTATCTTCAAATTATTACAACAAATTTTAGTTCAATAGTCTTTATTGAGTTCCCAGATACCTTAGTTTAGTCTAAATTTGAATTGGCGTAATCTGCCGGTCTAAAAGTAATTATATTTTAGTAACATAAAACTTTTAAGTATATTTTTTAACAGAAACACCTTTAAAAATGATTGTTTTTATCTATTTATGTTTTTTATTTTTTTATTTATTATAGCGCGATTTAAAAAAAGTATTCGTTTTAAAATGGCAAAATCATATGATTTTCTCCTTTTGCGTGCGTTTTACCAGACTACAGCCTTAAAGTTTGATGTTGAAGTACTCAATTGTTTGATCGTATGATCACATCGAGTTTACATGCTAACTGACCATAAACTAATACGGATGTTATCAACATTAAATTTGATATAATCTAACATCTAGTTTGATTTTTCATCTTCAAGTGAGTGGTATGGAAAGGTGCTCAAAATATTTGGTAACTGTTTTATTACCCGTAAAAATAATCTCTTTAGTGGGTTAATGCTGTATTAACTCCGTACATGATTTGTATAGGGTACCTAGTGATGCATACGGAACATTTATCTGACTACGTAGGAAGATTACTTGTATTTGATAGAGAGATTACTCAAGCAAAGAACCTGTAACCTGCGTTTTATTTTAACATGTTCATATTAGGCGCGGTTCAGTTTAATTACACTTATCAAACATACGGGGAATCCCGCGTGTCAATGAAAAATGACATACAAGAAAGTCCCTATAAGTCGAAAAGACCGTTAAACATAAACACAAAGTTAGTCCTTCAAATATAAATGTTAAACTACTTGTGTATTTAGAATAGATGAAACAGAAGTGGTATGGTATAGCAGAATATTTTATTTATTTACATATTATCTTTCAACTCCCGCGTGGGCAATGGGCACTGCCAATTCTAAGAAACCGACATGTTATGAAAAAATAAATGTACGTATTTATTTTTTCATAATACATTTTATAGAAAATATCGACTACTATAAACGAAATTGAGTTATATATAAGTACTACATTTCTCAATATTTAAAGCCGCCTGTTATGAGCTGACACTCATGAATATCAAACGTAATTTTTTGCGTTTACATCTTCAAACATCTACTACGTTCATAAAACCAACGGATTTATATCACACAACATTAGACTTTCTTTTACGGATTCCTGTTAAAATGTACATTAAAATTTGTTTTTGCCTTTATCATACACAACCCTTAAAGTTTTACACAACACCTATCTTACTTGCATTATTTTGGAATGAACTAAAAATGCATTTTTTTACATTTCTTCAAATCTTTCATAATTGACACTTTTGCAAAATTTAATTTATGGCGCATCAGTCATTTAGCTTTTTTTCATCGATGTGCAGTTGTGCGTAGATAATATTTATGTAAGTACTCCACTAATTTAATATGATAAACTAATCCATAATGAGGAAGTTCGTAGTATTTTTTAATTTTTATTACTTGTCAATATACTATTTAACAACGCCAATTGTTTTTGTTTTTATTTTAATGTATCGTATTATCAGCGCTTTGATTTATTGAGGTTTTGTATTTTAGAAATTACTCCGCGTGTGATGTCTCAAGTTCTTTTTTTCTTCTTCTCGGTGAGTTCTGCTGATTGGTCGGTTAAATTACCGTAAACCGGAAATATATAATTATTCTCTTATCATAGGTTTATTTGGAGGAACTAGTGACGTCGTTCAAAGTAGTTCGTTGTTATTTAAAAAAATTCACACATTTTCAAGAAACTGCGCGGTACGATTGAATGCTCTAATTTTTAGCGCACGTAAGAATGCATTTTTTTATATCCAACTTTCCGTCGGGCTGAACTTCCTCATTATGCAGAATAACATATTTAGAGCTCGGCCAGAGCGTCTAATTTTTTTTGAGATAATACTTATTTTTTATTTGTACCATAAAATCTCTTCTGGTTTGTAAATATTGCTGAGTTATAGTGGTTACGGATACGAAAAACCTTACAAAATGTTCATATTTAACTTTTTGATGAAGCAGCGTAATGTATGTAAAACAAGTACGTCACGGCGATCCTTGGCCAATAAATTTGACGCGTTTGACTTAACACTGATTATCATCTCTTACGTACGAATTTATTATTAAAAACTCCCACCAGCAATAAACTAAACAAATTATCGCCAGCTTACATCTATATAGTACAAGTCAACCATAAAAAGAAACTCTCGCGCCGTATTTGTTATTTAATCTGCAATTTTACAAACGTTTCAAGCCGTGGTTTATATTTCCCGCGAGTTCTCATCGCATATTGGCGCTTTCGTTTTCATTATTACGATTTACCCGCGAAGAACTTTCCCGCCTTAGTTCGCCGGTTGTTGCTCAAAAGTTTATTATCTGGTCTAGCGAACTCTGGCCACGTTGCGGAGTTCGTCGACTCGGCGGAGGTGTGTTTGTGTGTAATATTTTAAAAATATCTGCTCGTGTAACGTGCTTTTTAGTAAAAAAAGATCGTTCGCGGAAAAATTCCATTAGTGACGGCGGAAGAAGTAGCGAACTACTTGCTCAAGTCAGCGAAAATGGAAATTCCTCGCCGAAGGGTTAGAAAGGGGTGAGATGGAATCACCATATATGTGCTATACACCCACTTTTCCCACTGGAATTTCTTCGCACACCCTCGTCACGGTTTACTCTACTTTCTTGGATACTTTTTTTACATTTTTTATGTCTTGAAAACATCGCCTCATTTTTGAAGTCTAAAGCTAGAGTTTCCTAGGACAGCGGTGCCCGTATTTTAACGGCCGTAGTGAACGGTGATGCGGTGGACTGCCGTCGTAAAGGTGACTAGAGTGTGGTTTTCTAGGAAAACGGTGTTATCAGCACCATTTAACACCGTTTTCCTAGAAAACCACACTCTAGTCACCGTTACGACGGCTGTCCACTGCATCACCGTTCACTACGGCCGTTAAAATACGGGCACCGCTGTCCTAGGAAACCCTAGCTTTACCTTACGTTTTAATTTAATTAAAATAATGTACGTGCGCATGCAAGTCGCAGGAAACAAGATATAAGCATACCAATTATATGTAAAAGAGTATGTCGGTAGTCAGATGGCAGTATGTATTTGTATATGTTTAAGTTTTCAAAAGTTTTCATCAATATTTCAGTAAATACACGCATAAAAAAATTAAAAAATCAGCGTCATTTAGAATGGTAATTTATAATTGAAAAGCAACACTAAAATATTTAAGTTTGTGGATTAAAGTCTTGAAATTGAGTCGTATTTCAGCTCTCCTGAACATTTTTGAAAATTACAGATGGTCCCTTCTGCCATCTGACTACCGATGTATAGTAAGCTAAATTCTTAAAATTTATCTACCCTGTGCAATGTGTCCTGGGCCCCGATTACAATGGGAAGTCAAAAGTGTTATGTTCGACTGTATATAAAGAAACACCGATATTTGTGTATGAAAATAAGTAATTTGCATGAACATTTAAAGTATCTTCGTCGGTAACCTATGATTGAACATGCTTAGATGAAAAAAATGTATGCATATTCTGCTTTTCATACAGGAAAGTTAATTTTACTTTGTAGTTAAAATTGAAGATAAATGTTACCCAATGTAATCGGGGCCCCGGGCTCAAGTGACTGGCCGTAATCATATGAAAATGTTAAAGAAATTATCGACTTTTAATAAAATCTAAAGATTTCTCAAATTAGTGTAAACTATGACCAAAATGATTTATTGTTTATTTTTGTTTATTATTATTTTTACTTTTATTTACTTTATTATTATTTATTATATTTACATATTTTACTTGCAGTTTTAGCAGGATTACTAAAATTTGTGGACTTTAAATATTCTGTTATTATAATGTGAACACTTAATTAATAACTTACATAGCTGTGAAAAATTATTATTGACTGTTTTTACAATTTAAGTTCCAATGTATCCTTATATTCTATATGAATTGAGTTTTTTTCCCAAATAAATAAAAATAAATTTGTACAAAAAAGTACCTCATATTATTAGTACGTATTAGCATATTATTTGATTATTATTTATTGTTTTTTTATTTTGTGTATTTTATTAGTGTTTGCACATAATTTATGAGAAATATCGGTAGTCAGATAGAAGAGGCACCATCTGATTTTTAAAGTTTTTTTTAGTTTACAGCAGTTTTAATAAATATTTCAGTAAAGAACATAGAGAAAAAAGAAAACGTCGCCGTTTAAATTGGCAATGAATTATTTAAAAGTAACACTAAAATATTTTAGTTTGTGGATTGAAGTCCTGAAACTAAGTATTATTTCAGCTATCCTGAACATTAAAAAAAAAATAACAAATGGTCTTTTCTGCCATCTGACTAGCTATATGTAATGTATTATTTCATGTAAATATATATTTAAAAAATATTATTTTTCAAAGTTTGTAAACCAAATAAATAACAGTCGGCTGACGCAAAAGCGACGTTGACGCCAATTCACTTCACTTGTAACCTTAATTGATATTTTCCAAGGAAAATGTATCCCTGAAGATCATCATAGCTTTTGTTCCCTATTTCACGCATATTCATTCGTCCGTTCAATAATGGTGCCTAAATTCAAAGATGCGAATCTCCTATTCTTCACTATAGAGAGCTTTCAGTCCCGGTGTGAGCTTTAAATTTGTCTCTATTTTCATAATGGTAGTTTATGTTCTGTCACCATTCGCTTGATGGGTTTTTCTGAAGCATCTCTCATCATTTCTACTCTGTCTGACCTCTTGTCTGTAAATTTCAGATATAAATAGACAAATTGGAGATAAAAATATAAGACATACTTGTCATTAGGGTTCATGTTTGTTTATTTTGTAAATGATATTTTAAATTAAGTTTAACACCCGTCGATGGTGGAATACCTATGTACCTACCTATCGCTATAGTCGTATAATTGTTTAATAAGAGTAAACAAATATTAATTCCATTTTTATTTGTATTCCACTTTCTTTATCTTTATTTCTGTACGTGTTATGTCACTGAACTAAACGGCTTAACCGATTTACGTGCGGTTTTCAGCAAAATGCAGATCTTTGCGCTGCGCGTGTTCGTAAATATTATTTTTTCAAATCGAATCTTCGACAAAAATGCATATCCAAAAAAAATGGAAGGATCTGGTTTTTTGTGTTTAAAAAAACTTTGTTTTTTAATGTTTACAAACAACATTCGCTTTTTATGGATCCTAATCAGAATCTTTCCTAACACTCCTTATAATTTCTTCCCATTTATTTCTTTTTACTGGATATTTGGTAATACTCAAATAATATTAATTGGCATTCAATACATTTTTGAAAATTGCATTCATGAATAAAGTGCACCCCTGTTGGTGAAAAGAACCGAGTTTGACATTTGCAAAAATAATTCTATATTTGAAAATGATTTATTTTATGTTTGAGAATTCAACCATAAACGAGTACCTAGATACCTACTTAAATTCAATATTTGAGTATTTATAATTTTTAGCTTTGTAAATCAATCATAAACAAGTACCTAGGTACCTACTTATTATTGAAAAGTCTTTTTCCAAGTTAAAAGCAGGCAAGCCAACGTTTGGGCAGGACAACGTTTGTCGGGTCAGCTAGTATTTAATATATTTCAACTTTTTTTTAAATTGAGTTTCTCGTATATCTTTAAAATGACTAGATTTTTTAAATGAATTTTCTTATTTTGTATAATGTTTGTTATGTTGTTGTTTGAGTTAATTTTTCGTCCCAACTCAGAACAGGACTTTGGTCCCATGGAGTTGGAACTTATGTAAAAAAAAATGTAAAATAAAATATCTCCTTTAAAATAAATAAACAGATTTTACTGTATTCAATATGTCTCAACAGAGATGAAGAATATTTTATAAAAAGAAATATAGAAGTCTAGGCTCATGATCTGTCATTGACTGGTTTATATGTCTACTTTACTCACTGTGTAACATTCACAAGCTGGTCCAAGAAGTATAAAAATTAAAAAGTATTTTCTGGCGTTGGTTAGTATGTAGGTAAAATAATTCGGTCAGAATCTCACGCGCATCAACAAAGAATTCAGCTCTTTAACTTCGATCGACAGATGGAAGAATTGAAGGGATATAGATATTTAAGCATAAGCAGAATGTTGAATTTTACACATTGTGTTAAGTGGCCACTTGAACTAGCCAATGACAGGTCGTAAGCCTGTAAATGCCTAGACTTATATATTTAATTTAATTTCTAATCACCTCTGTGCTTAAAATACAATATTCAGGCATTTGAATATTATTTAACTTTCGGCATAAAAAAATAAGAAGAAAAAATAATAAAATAAATAAAACAACTTTGTTTTTAACCGCTAATTTTTTTTTTCCACCGACCGGTTTCAAAGCAAATAAGCTTCTTCGTCAAAGTTTACGTAACTAATGAAATGATTCCTTTTTAAATTTATTTTTGTCATGTTCACTAAATACTACACGTTGACCCAATAAATCATTATTATAATGAATAACCACAAAGTTAGTGCTTTAAATTTAAATTTTATAGAAAAAATAATGTTCGTATTTTTTGTAAACATCAAATATATAATAGATGGATTTTTGCCAAAGTTTACTTTTACCTTGTACTTGGATGAAACAATAGACCGTGAAATCGAATATTACATCCAGTGTTTGGATTGCTAAATTGAATTAAAAATACAATAAAATCTCTCATTTCTGTTAAGTCGAATCCCTCTAATTCAAAAATATATGAGATATGGAAATATGTATCCTCAATCAATCATTTAAACAACTTTGGTTTTACTCACTTTTTTTTTCTACCGACCGGTTTCAAAGTTGCTCAAGCTTCTTTATCAAGGGTTAATTTAGTAATACAGGTCATATATCATGATCGCTTTAGGTGCCTGTCCAGAAACAATAAATTATTGCAGTTTAAAAAACCTTTGAAACTAAAATTTCACGTCCACCCAGCCGGAAATCGAACCCAGGACCTTAAGAACGGTAGCCGAATGCCCTAATTTTACTTTATAACAAGGCGGACTTACCTCCGCTCTATTTCAATATTCTGGAATTTAACCCGAGAATAGCCATCGAGTCGAAAACACTCGTCCAAGCTTTTGTTTTTTTCGCACACATAATTGTTTTCTTCATCCTTCTGGACACAAATAGTGAAGCGTATAAGGGCATGTGATAAAAATGCGGTAAAATGACATTCATCGGACATTTCGGTAGCGTGATGGCAAATGGGTATGTCTGTCACCTTTTCCAAAACGGTCATTTTTGCATAAAATTTGCTCAAATCTGATGCTCTTTCATATAACATTAAAAAAGGATGTACCTGTTCTAGATATTCTTTTAACATGAAAATATTAATATATAAGGTTCATTTGTTCTTTTCACACTTTAATGAGAGTACCTACTTACAGTGGCATAACATGGCACGTGCATTCAAATCTACACTACAAACAAAGAAACCATCACGCCGTATTGCTGTAAGGGTGGGCAGAGAGGATAGAACGCCACATCACTCTTTGCATACAGATCTCGCTTCCTGTACATTAACACATCTTCTCAAGCACGCGCGCCGATTATTCCTACTTTTGACATTTTATTTATTTATTTATTAGTAACACGGCAAAAATGCCTTTTATAAACATAAACATAAATACTCGTACATTTAACATAACAGTGTTCTATTACAAAATTATGAAATAATTTAATAAGATATCTATACTTACTCGTATTACACAGTTGTTTTATACATTATTCTATATAATAACTTTGGGATTTTAATACTTAACATACTTACGTAAAAAAAATCATTAAAAAAAATATAATAATAAAAATAAAGATAACGCAGTATATTTGAAATAGCAAAAATCATAAATCATTGATTTGATGGGATTGTTGCAATGTATATTGAATACCTGACATGTCCATCTTCAAGTATTTCTTGGATTGGTCATGCCATGTTATTCTCGGTCTTCCTCTATTTCCGCATCAACCGACATTCGCATCGTAAATATTTTTAGCTGTTCTTTCGCGGTCCATTCGCTCTACATGTCCAAATCAACGCAGATCTATTTTCTTGATTTTGTCGATAATGCTTACCTTAGCCTTACATAATGCACGGACCTAACATTTGTGCATCTATCGTACATAGTTTTACCACACATTTGCCTGAGATCGCATTTCGCCAGCATTCAGCCTACTTTCATCCCTGTTTTTTCAAGTCTGTACTTCGCTCCCATACATCGGTGTCGGGCCCAGTACTCCATTGTGAACTGCTAATTTTTCCTCTTGCGACAAATATTTATTTGCCAAGGTTGATTTAAGTGCACCATTCACTTTGTTCCCGGCACTCACCCTTCTTTTTTTCATTTTATAATTTTATTTATTGGGGATATCAACAGTAATACATGAAACAAAAATATAACAAGTAAAATATACAGAGAATAAAACCAATGACAGATATTCACAGAAATACATTAAATACACGTACAATACATACTAGTGTGTTTGTGTGAGTGTAAGTGAGTGAGAGGGTGGGTGAGTGGGTGTTATATTGGAATGAGGGTGGACATGTGTGTAAATATTGCACAAGTGTCAAGTGTCGAAAATATAAATATAAAAATAAATTTATTATATATTTTATGTTATCTCTAATTATTAAAAATATAAAAATATTAAGAATTAGAGATAAAATAAAATAAGACTTTATAATTGAAACTAAGTATACGACAAAAAAGTATGTTTTAAGACGCGCATTTTAAATGTTATTTTTTTACAATCAAATGGATCAATAGGGTGAAAGTTCAAATTATATTCACGAGCAAACCGTATAAGTGGAGAGTTCAGGGCATAGTTCGTACGAACTGCTGGCACATGAAATAGAGAGCTCGACGTGTGACGGGTGCGGTAGCCGGGGACATTTAATGATTACTCCGACAAAAGAGCCGGACTATCAAGGCGTCCACTAAGTATGTCATGAAGCACCCCCATGTCTAATAGTAGACGGCGATCTTCTAAAGTAAGCAAGTGGTTCAATATCTTTCTCAGTCGTTTCATCCCTAGTAAACATACTTCCCAGATACACAAATTCCTCTACTTGTTTTAATATAACCCCATTCACAGTGGTTTCACATTTAGTCATGCTTTCATTTCTTTCAAAAACCATCACATTCGATTTATCGACATTTATCATCAAATCGCTTCCCTTGCATACATCGTAGACCTTTGTTACCAAGAATTGCAGTTCTTCTTTGTTGTTAGCAAGAAGCACGGCATCATCAGCATACAAAAGACATGACAGTTAAAACGCCAATTTTTGCTCCCATTCTTGAACCTTTCAGTTCTTTCATACAGTTATCGATATACACGTTGAAATCTACACTGTTTCTTTACATCTCTTCTATTCTTTAACTTTTTCCCGGTCGGCCATGAACCTTAGCACTGAAAGTTTATTCTCAAACATTTACTTAATTTGGCACGTTGTAAATAGTTCAACACGACCATTACCAAGTCATTAGAATTGTAAATTAATCGCCACTGAAACGAATTTCCTACTTCAAATAAAGACGTATCGCTAATTCAATACCCTGCTTTTATATCTTTTTAATTGAACTCATCAACAACTATGTTTGTGTAAACTGTATAATATCTTTAATTGCCGAAGCTGTTAACGTATGTTTTTTTTAATTTTATGACTTAACCATTAATTATTTTATATACCATTCTCTCGCCTCGTGGTCAATGAGGAAATTCTGCCCTACGGGAAATTGGATACAAAAATGTTTTCTTGCACGCGGTAAAAAATTAGAGCATTGAATCGTATGGCAAAGTTTCTTGAAAATGTACGATGAAAATAATAAAAACTATTTTAATAAAAACGCACTTCTTTGAACGACTTCACTGCTTCGTATGAACCAACCAATGATATGAGAGCTGTGAAGGATATCCGGTTTGCTTACCGTATCTGAAGAACTGACTGCTGACGTCACACGCGGAGTTATTTCAGAAACACGAAACTTTAAAAATCATAGCACTGATGATACATAAATTTTTTGGCTTAGTTTAATTGTCTGTTAACAAATAAAAAAAATATAAAAAAGACACTGAACTTCCTTATTGATCAGCCTACCACGCAGGAAGTTTCGGGTTTAGTTCCCGGCATGGTTGATATGACATGTTTATAAAAATATGTTTTTACATAGTAATGTTTAATATTCTGGCGGATGATACGTAGAATATAAACGTAGATTTAAACGAGCACTAAAAATAAATAGTCCAGATCTTGTCTTGATGTTCCTTATGTTTGTCAATGCTTTTTTTTTTTTTTTAATGTTTTAAACTATTCTTTTATTGTAATATTTAAACCCTATAAATTGTATATATGGACAATGTCCGTTAATAAATAAATACATTTCTGTGTTTTACATAAATAGAACCAGAACCTAGGATGTGTTTTCGACTCGATGGCTGCTCAGGTAAAAATTCTGAATACGGAAATCGAGTAAAGATACCTCGTTGTGATGTGGTGAGCGCGTTCACCTAAGGTCCGCCTTAAGACCTTGGGTTCGATTTCAGGCATGGTGGACGTAAAATTTGATTTTTAAGAATGTTTAAACTACAATATTGTATTCTTACTAGACTGACATCTGAAGCGTGAGACTTATCAAAATACAATTACAAGTACAAAATTTGTTTCGTTTCTTTTGATTTTTTTTACACATGAATTCACACGTACTATTTTTGCGGATATCTATTATTGGTTTCATTTTATGTTTTTTTCGTTTTAACATGCATATTCGCCGTATTACTACTGTTGATATCCCAAATAAAGAAAATAAAAATAAAATCAATGATGGATGTCAATTTTTATATGTTTTAAACTAATACGGCAGTTCATATTCAATCCAAATTCAATGGTCAAAACTCCAAAGAGTATAAAACATACAAGGATAATTTTCTCAAGAGATTCGAAATAACAAAGCTCCCACCGTACTTAATTTTGTATATCAAAAGGTTTACGAAAAACACATTCTTTGTTGAGAAGAATCCAACTGTGATCAACTTCCCGGTCAAAAACGTTGATTTCGGTGACATTCTAACGCCTGAAGTGAAGGCCCAACATCAGGGTAGGACAGTGTACGACCTTGTAGGGAACATTGTACATGATGGAACACCGGATAAGGGGACCTACCGGGCACATGTGCTGCATTATCCAACGCAACAATGGTATAAATTACAAGATCTTCACGTTACGAACATCTTGCCACAGATGATCACACTGACTGAAGCATTTAATTTTATATGATCTCCATTTCTGTTGAATAAAATTTAACATTAAGACTGTACTCTCCAAGATACCTGAAAAAGAAAAAAAATGCATACGGGCATAGTGGCGGCCTCTGCGGTGTAGTGGCCAAGACACTTGACTCACGCACTGAAGGTTCCGGGTTCGATTCCCGGTGAGAACAAAAAAAAAAAAAAAATGTTATTTTTCCCCAAGCCTGAGTGCTCTGTGATGTAACTCACCACTGTAATTAGGCCTCCTGGCCTGTTGTGGTGCAAAAAAATGTTTAAAAAAATGTAAAAAATGTAAAAGGACGGATGTGAGTTAAATACTGGTCATAATGAAATACTGGCGATATTTTATTATTAATTATAACCTATTGCAACAGAGAGGGAAAACATTTTTGAGTAGGGAATATGGGAGTCTAGGCATTTACAGGGCTTATGACCTGTCATTGGCTGGTTTAAGTGGCCACTTTACACACATTGTGTAACATTCACCATTCTGCCCATGTTTGAACATCCACATTTCCTCAACTCTTCCATCTGTTGACTTTTGTGAAGTAAAAGAGCTGAAACCTTTATCATGCGGGTGAGTTGTCGGGTGAGATGGAAGAGTTTAGGAAATGTGGGTGTTCAAACATAGACAGAGTGGTAAATATAGTGTGTAAAGTGGCCACTTAAACCAGCCAATGACAGATCATAAGCCCTGTAAATGCCTAGACTCTCAATTCGCTTCTCAAAAATGTTTTCTCTCTCTGTTGCAATAAATTGAAATATGAACAACTCCCTTGAGAGAGGATCCAGCCGGTCTGCAAGTATTTTGACATACTCAAAACATTGTGAATTAATTAAAACCATTTTCGATTATCTAAGACATCATCATCATCATCATCACTCTTTTTCCGCAACTAATGGTTCATAGGGTACTGGATTGGTACACCAATCGCAGCATATCTCGATCAATTTTATTACATGAAGGTAAGGTGGTCAGTCTTACACTGCAGATTTACATTAAGTAGGTTTCTTTATATTTATAAGTTTATTTAAATGTCCAAGAGGTTTAAAAAAAATAAAAACGTTTTCTCTCAAAACATTATTTACATCTTGTACCATTCAAATGTATGATCTAAGAAAAAGAAGATTAGCTTCGGAATGCCTTTTTTAAAACTTAATTTCTATTTCTTCCTTCATATTTTGCAAGCAAGAAATATGTAATTGATTTGAAAATAATTGCATTTGATATAAGTTAACTTTTCTTTCGAAAAAGCATAAAAAAACTAACGATGCGATTATCTACTAATTTATTAAGTAGAACAAAACGTGGAAAGTGGAAACTGAATTGTAATTCAATGAGCTAATCAATTTGGGCTTACAAAACGAATGATCAGCGAAACGATTTGTCACGCGTCGAGTCGGACCGCTAGAGGGATTTGTGATCGCTTACGTTTTTTGTACGCTCGTTTAGATTTAGTGATGTGCTTACTGCAATAATCGATTAAAAACCGTTTAAATTATCGAAATTTCACTAAACCACGCTCCATAAACTACAAATAACATGTCTTACGGATTGACAACATGTAGGCAGCCCCCGGCCTGCGGGCCGGATCCGGTCCCTAAAACGTTTGAATCCGGCTCTCGGAAATCTGGAGTTTTTATCATACACTCAAATTGTAAATTGTAAACACCGAACGTACAGGTGAACATAACAAAACCTCTATTATATTTTTCACGTAAATTATTCTTAACTTGTTCATTGCTGATACCGTCCGAGGGGCGTTGACAGTTACATGCCCTATGTGGGCGGCGCGTTGAGCATCTCTTTCTGTTTTAAAATTATTTTATTTATTTTGTTCAGAAAATAATCAGTCATATTTATTATTGAAACTAAGATTTTCAAATATGAAAAAGATGTAAACTTTTAATGTTATATTTAATAGTTACAAGATACAGCTTTTTACTTACTCTCGAGTTTTTTTTACGCGTGATTTCAGAGGAAATTGACAAATACATTCGGAACATTTAAACAAATTAAATACAGAGCGCTTCAGCATGTGTAATGTTAGGTATAATTTTACTGGGCTAGAACTGCCGATATTTATTTGAAAAAAAGAACTATTTTAATCCAATATGTCTTTTTAATTTTGATTTAATAACTGTGATTTATTTTTTTACGGCGTTCGCTGATACTAAAACCTAAATATGTTTTTTTTTATGTGTTGATAATTATTTTAATAATCCGGCCCTCAACTCGGAGGAAAGTTGGCAATCTGGCTCAGACCAAAAAAAGCTTGCCCATAACTGTCTTGGACCAAAAAATTGTTCCCGCTTAAAACGATTAAAATGTTTTCAAATAGAGGTGAACTGTCTTATTTTACAGTAATCATAGGTAAATTAATTTAGTTTAGGTTTGATTGAGTCTACCGTTAGTTATAAAAAATAACTACTTTCTTAATTCAGAAAAATGTACTGGCAATTTTAATTATACTTTTGGATACGTTCGGCATTAAAGTGTTGACTAGTATTTGTTTAGTTTATACTATTAGATATTCTTTAAATACATATTTATTACAATGTTTACAAATTTAGTACAAGATTTTTACAATTGATTCATAAGTTTACTTTAAAGTTTTAAATTCATAGTCCCTCTCCAAAAAAGTGAAAAACTTTTGAGCTTGTTTAAATTTTATACCAATAAACATAATACACATCGATGTACTAAAAAAAAGTAATAATATGTTGTATTCTCATTTAGAATTTTCAATTAATTATATTTGAAGACGATGAATAAGGACTGCGCATTGTTTATTCGTTTTCTTTTTGGTTGGTTTGTGTGTTGTATTTTTAGTTCTAGTGGTTAAAACATGATAGTGATTGGATCATTGGAATTGAACCCAGACCTCCGTTTGAGAAAACGAAAGGAATGAGATGAGTTGATTCCAAACCCTTCTGACTATGCATGTCGCCGCTGGATCGTATTTTTAGCTGGAATACATATTGGCTAGCTATATTACAAAACGGCTCAGAATTGTAATAAGGGTTACTAACGTGTAGTCGCATTGTCAACACTTATCATTTTACACATTGTCATTGAAGTCACATTTAGCTGCTATGTAAATTGGCAAAGATTTTAGATCTTTTAAAGAGAACGTTAGGTTAGATTTACTTAATGACCACGACGTGTGTCATCCAACGAAATAGAAAAAAATAACTAAGAAGGACAATCGGGCGCGATTTGTATCCAGCCAAAACGTAATGGATGATCATTGGGTCAGCCAGAATGAATAAATGAAGGAATATACAATTCAGCGTGACGTTTGCTTGTTCAGGCAATATGCAATACGGTTAATCGTCGATTGGCTTTTTATACAATACGGAGCTGTTTTGTAATTTGGCTAGCCAATATGTATTCGGACCAAAATGGACAGGCTGTGACAGATATATATTAAAACATTCAAGTTTGTTGAAGAAAATTCTTCGTGAAAGTTAGTTGTAATTTATTGTATTGTAAATACGGGTGGTGCTTAAATCCACATTTCCTGAAATATTTGAAATTGACAAGGAAAATCTTACCTCCCGATTTAAGAAAAGGAGTTAGCTGCGTCCATGGCAATAATCTTTAAGTAAAATTAATGATTTTGCGATTGTCTCCTCTTGCGCCTGGTGCCGAAGCTCGACAAGACGAAACACTTCCTCCCCGGGGAGAAGAAATGTAGAGACGCGAATTTTTCGTTCCTTTTTTTCTGGAACAATCAATCTGCGGACGCGCTCGGCCGGCCGCGGCGGATTCTCGCCGTTTTCTCTGCATTTTCTCGTCCTGTAACATTAATAGACGTGTTGAGCTTTTTAATTTATCGCCTTGTTTGAGAGGGCCGCTTTGGTTCGGGCCGTGTCCCGGACGCGGCGATGCATGCGAAGCTTTTAATGAATCTCAAATGCACTCTTCGATTTTCAGCCGATTTGTTCGCGTGCTCAATCCTGATTCCCTTTGATTTATTTCAGTAGAGGTGTTTGGAAGAAATTGCGACAGTGGCATTTAATTTCCTATTTAAATTGAGACAATGTTGCCGTTCTAAATTTAAGCGAAACTCGCGATGGCTCATCTAATTCGGCTGGTTGTTTTATCGATATATTTAATAATTTTTGTCGTTTCATATATATTTAGTCTGCACAATGACATGCGCCGTAGCGCAGTTGGCTAGATAGGTAATTGTGAAACTGGCGTCTCGGATTCGATTCCCGCCAGTTGCGAGAAAAAATCCATGAATTTTTTTTTCTTTAATTGGTCTGGGTGGGTATTTTTTAGTTTTTTTTATAACTTCCATGCATATCCTTTCTTTTCCATCTGCTGACAAGCCTCTCAAATAGTTACAGTCTAGAACTTCCTTTTTTTTAAATAGTAATAATAATTTATAATTTATGGCCTGAGAGGAGGTTTGTACCCCTTTCGCCTGTTCCGACATACTGGTGCACTTCATCTCTGTTATCACAGCCGTTTAGTTCTTCACCCGTAGCTCTGGGCAAGAGATCGCGTTATACCCCGCAATACTGGGTCCTCGTCCAAACTTAGCCACCTAAATTAAATTAAAAGTTCAAAAAAAAAAAAAAAAAAAAAAAAAAGCCTTAATAAACTATTAAATCCTGTATCTGTTTCAAAAAAATATTTTTTTTTTACAAATTATTCCTATTTTTTCAGAATTTACATTTACTGCTTTGTATTTCGTATCCGCATTTGTATTACTCCTCGTATTTTTAATTTTCGCAAGAGAATTCCGAAAACGTTGAATGAATAATGTTTACCCATTTAACTTCCACAAAGTTCAATGTACCGCCGAACAATAAATAGATTTTGTTTAAAATAAAATGCCTCTCGTAACCTGAAGTATCGTCGTAACCTGGTTAGTATAACTCTTCACCGGGTCGGGTCATCCACAATACGCAATAACTTAATAAATATGTCGATCTGTCAGCGCTCATTACGAAATTGCGGATGCTACTCTAAACACATGTTTTGTTTATAACAGTATGATATTTATTTTGCCATATTCTTAGAATTATAACGTGTGTTGTGTCCTTGATATAAACAGGCAAGTTTTTCCTGTGTAATTTTCACCCGCGAAGTTATTTTCTTTGCTGTGTTTAAGCAAAACAAGACCCGCGGCATGAAATCAAATTGTCTTTTGAGCTTACAAAGTAATTAGTTGGACAATAATTAATCGCCGATTCGACATTATGAAATCTATATTTTACTCTACTAAACTTTTAAACTGTCAGTAAGATCACAGTGAGTCACATCTCGCTGGAGGGTGTGATTTTATAAAATGCTGCGAACGCCCAGTTGCATTCCACCGGCAACACCACTGAATAGTCCTACTCGTTAGCGTCCACGTCGCGAACCCCGGGCAATGGGATCACATTCATAACGGTGTGATCACAGCAGATAACGAGAGGGCGAAAGGCGAGTTTCTGGCGCCTCCAAACCAGAACCGACCAGCTAAGGGAAGGTAACCCCGACAGAAAAATCCACCAGAGAAGGCAACGGAGAACCACTCTGGTCATCTTTTCCCGGGAATCACTATGGCGAATACATCCAATAAGCAGTTGTCCTGGCTGCGGAGTAGCGCAGGGCCGAGATGTTTTCGCTATAGTGATCGCCAACGTCGGGGGGACCTGACAAGGCACCTCAAGAAGAAGAAACTTTTAAAAGCTATAAAACCCTTTCGCGAACGGCGCTGTAATGTCATGTTATATTAAGCAAAATACAAGATATTTTGAAATACATACAGGCATTATTAATATTTAAAGCATTCACTTTGTGTTATTTAATATTTTTATATAAGCACTTACCGACTTTTCTATGTCTACCGGATTCGAGACGTTCTCGTCTCTTAGCCATGACACCAATTAAATTAACATGCAAAACCCACTATACACCTTCACCATAGTTTTTGCACAAAAATATAGAACCAACATGCCATGCCTTTAACAGATAACTCTTACATGCACTGAATTGGTTATCTATAAATTTGGGAATGAGGTTATTTTGAAGAAAATAAATATTAAGGAATGTGATTTTATAGTATTTTATATTTTTGTGCAACAACTATGGTAAAGGTGTATAGTGGGTTTTGCATGACGGTTTAGTTAGTGTCCTAACGAAGAGGCGGATACATCTCGAGACCGCTAGATATAGAAATATCGAAAAGTGGTTGTATACAAATATTTTATAACATTTAGTACGTACAGGTATTTTAAAACAAAATATAATATACGAGTATTTACTTGTTACCTTTACTTGATTTACGAAAAATTTTAATATTTTCTGAACCGGTTTTTTATTATTACATAATACAGACTGTACATGATGTAATTATTTCAAACACTCTATTATTTAGCAGACTAAACAAATCTAACTCGTGATGGCGATAGATTTATTGTCTCTTCTCAAAATCAATATCTTTTTGTGAATGCGTATTCCGTTTTCGCCTTTCCTTTCGCTTTGTTCTATTAAATTTATAACTTGCAGACATAACAAATTATCAACAACGTATGTACATCGGGCAAATGGCTCCCATTTTCTGATTTTTTTTAACTCGCGCCATACTTTAATTATCTTTTTTTCGTCACCTTAAAATGTTGATTGGATCATCTCTCCATTATGTTTATGTAAATTTATTTCAGCAAGTTCAGGGTTATAAAAAAAAAAACTTCAAATTTTGTCATCTTTCATCGCTGTGTTGGTTGTGTTGAAACTACAGTATTTAGCAAATGTTTACTTTGTAATTTAAATGTCATTATTTGATTTATAGATGTACTTTTTATAGCATGTTTTAAATTCGCTGTACTGATTTATTTATCTTACTCGTATATCTATCCATTTAAAAAGCCTTGGTCCGATGTTCGATCCCTGCGTAACACCACGAGTGACATGCTCCAAAGTTCTCAAGTCTAACTGAAATGTACATTATATGATATGCTTTTCCTATTCATTTATGAATTTTCGCGACAAAAGACTTATGTCTTGAAATTTTATCTTATCACTGTTTAATAATATCTCCTTTTTAAAAAAATTAACATGTTTTCTTTAGTGATAGCACAATTAATCGATCTATTTTAACACCTGTTTTATTTTTTCAGTATGACGAGACCCTGGCGCGAGCCGTGAAACTGACATCACGAGAGAGGCGCTTCATCAAGTTCTCTTCTGTGGAATATGATGGCCAACTCTACATGACTCCTCAAGACTTCCTGGAGTCTGTTGTGGAGCAGGAACCAAGAAGTAAGTACTAGAATAATTCGTTATTTTAATTTTAGGTGTTGTAATGGAAGAGTCTCCTCATATCTGAGAGGAAAATACTATGAACGATATTCGGAGTTGAGAGTACGGCACAATAAAGAAGTCTGCAATATCTAAAATCAGTACAACATAGTGCGATTTATTCAAATATAGAGGTTGCGATGGGTAGGGCACTAGGAAAGCATGAGTGAAGAAAGAGTGCTCAATAAGATACTTCGCACAGAGCCCCAAGGTAGAGGTAGCGTCGGTAAACCCGAACTTCAGCGGGATGAGGATGGTATTGACATCAGGGACTAAAGGGGTACATGCCAGCATAGATGGAGATGGCACTAATGGCAATACAATTCAAACAAAAAATAATATCGGCACCAATGACGTATAATTTAACAGACACGTTACTAGCATGAAAAAAATGGTATTTAAATTCGTGCGTAATTGCTTTCCGCGCCCTCATTCTCAAAAGTAATGCTTCTCTAAAATATACCGTCGTGTGTGGTGAAAAAATGCTTTAATTGCACAGTAACTCTGAAAAACAAAACATGTCTTTTCTTTCGTAAATTCAATCCAATTTACGGACTTAGTAGATAAGAATCTGTATTTTTAAGCACATTTCAAAAAGAATTGACGGCTGCCTACTAGTGTCATTTCTATGGTAACGAGTTACACAAAAATAAAGATGAACTGAGATTTTTTTCATATGTTTTTACATATTATGTTTATTTCTCACATGAATATCGTGATTTGTTGTCTTTTTTTCAAATTGTTGAGGGCAATGTAATGTTTGCTATAACTTATCTGGTATATGAATAAAATGTATATTTACTATAATTGATGGGCACTTTAAGATTATAAATTATTTACTATATTATTTGTTTTACTATATAATTCCTTACTAATCTACATATACCTCGTAATAAAGGAGGGCCTTAATTTGTCAAATAAATAAGTAGAAATGTATAACATATTTTTCCTTATTAGAAAAAGTGGTTTATTTTACCTAATTATTATTATTTAGACATAAGCAAAGAAATAAATAACATGTAGTCATTTTCAATTGGCTTAGTCACATGTTTTTAATTAGCCTAATTTGTAATCCTCATTCAGAGCACAAACTTCCGCGTTATTTTTTCGTTAAGTTATTTTATTTCTTCATTAGTAAGGGAATTTGTTTCGGCAGACAGGCTGAAAGAATTTTCTCCAACAGATTACAATACGAAGATGGAAAATCTCCCATAGTTTCGCCCTTTGTACTTTGCTCGTTACAAATTACTTTAGACTCGAGTTTTTCTTGTTCGTTCAGCAGTTGTTAAAGTACTGTATACCATAAAGCTGGCTCTGTGCTTTTTACCAATTATTTGTCCTTAAACTGTCTGTAATTTATAATAGATTGGATAATGAAGAATTTGATGAAATGCGTATTTGAAATAGACACTAGGCAATGTTGTTTTATTCTTACGATTTGTATTTTATATCTTGTCATCGTGGTGTCACAAAATTCAGTGATGTTATCAGATAATGCAATATGCTTATTAATCGAAATATTACTTTAAACTTTATTGAAAGTTTTAAAAATAGATTGAAAGGCCATGCCAAACCTTTGACGCGGCGACAATAATGCAAAATTGCTAATGAGAAATACAGCTTTAAAAAAAAGAGGAATGTATTTCTTTTAAATGTTAAATTCTATCCTATCGTTTTGATATTATGACTGAAAATAATATAATTTCTTAAAACCACTTAATGATTGAATCTAAACACATTTAATCATCATTTTTCATTTACTTTTATTTTGTCGCGTATTAAAGAAATCTGTTTCTACGCTTCTTCAAATTTAAAAAAAAAACACATTTGTTTTAGCATAGTATTTTCTTTTCATTATTTCATACACATTACTTTCATACACACTTATTTTATCACACCTAGTTTTGAAAATATTCGCAAAAACACGCATAATTTTACTGCAAATCACTCGTCCTAATTTAACTTGGCTGTTTCTTTTTATGACAGTATCAATTTACTGACTGTTCATGTGGTTTCTCTGGAGATTGGCCAGGGTTTGAGTCTAACTGAAGAATTTGGCGTAAAATACTGACCTTAAATAAACATAGATTGAGTTAACATATTTTAACAGATATGAAGAACAATAAAGAGAAGGGAATAAGGAAGTATATGCATTTACAGGGCTCACGATTGAAATGTTGACACTTTTTTGTAGATAGACGTCAGTTTTTTTCTTCTCTAACTTCACACCCAATTATTGAAACCTTGAACAGATATTTTGAGTCCCAGTCTTTAGAAAAGTACTAGATTTATTCTTCTGATAAGTTTATTTTATAAATAAAAAACGAATGCAACTTAAATCCACTAATTATCAATCCAAAAAGTATCACTCGTGTTTTATATATATCCCCATCATCATTCTCTTTCCGCACCTAATGGTGCATAGGGCATTGCATTGGTGCACCAAATGAAGGTAAGATGATTACTCTTACGCTTTAGGTGCACAGTCCAGGAACTATAAAATATTCTAATGTTAAAACTATAATATTTTATATCAACCATGTCAGGAATCGAACCCGAGACCTCTTGTATGGTAGGCAAACGCTCTTACCATTACACCACGAGGCCGTGGTGTAATATATATTATTAATTATAATGAACTTTTATTAATATTTTTTATTTACAAATTTGAATGCTCTACGGAGTTTATCAATGTTAATTGACAGATTGTTCAACAATAAAGATTATCAACTAATGACAGGATATATGCCCTATGAATGCCTAAACATCCATTTTCCCTTTAAAAAGAGTTTCCCCACCTCTCTTGAAACGTCTGGTAATCTTACAAAAATACTTTTAAATTACCAAATTTTATACAGGTGATTTTTTTATTTACGCCAATTTCTCAAAACATTATCTTATTTTAACCTTTGTACTAACATCTACAACAAAGATTGATTCGAGCTTTCTGCTTTCCCAAGTTTCCACTTCTATCCATACACTAACATTTTAAAAAAAAAAGAAAAACATTTTTATAGGACGGAATACTTTTCATATCAAAAGTATTGTGTTGCAGAACAAACATATTTTCTAAAATATTGTAAAACATAGATTGTGAAATGAATAGATATTTTGAAGGTGCAAAAAGAGTTTTTTTTAATCTGAAGTTTCAAATCGCATTCATCCATCACCATGGTTGACATCAACCTTATTGTTGAAAATTAATATTTGGTATATTTTTAAAACTATTAATTGGTAAGGTATGAACTTGTTTTTTTTACTATTGATATTTCTTTCATCTCAACAAAATTGTATGAATATTTTTAAAAACCTCATTGTGCATATGAGCAGCCGCGAAAATCTAAGAAATTTTAGTATTTTTAATGTGTTAAACTCAGAAATTTTTTTGCTTTTCAGCGCGTCTCAAAAGGAGAAACTTAACACTTAAAGAAATTGAGAAGTTACGTGACTCAACTCCATCCCTGAAGCAAGGGTCCTCCAAGATGTTTAGGACTCTGAGAGAAAGGGGTAAAAAAATATTTTTAATTAAATATGATTTTATATTTTATTATAATATACTACAGAGTAATACAAGCTTTATTTACTTAAGATATCACAAATAAATATTTGCATTGCATTCTGAATATTTAAATAGTCAATCTAAGTAATATAAATTACAACTTACAATTGAACGTAGTTATGCAGAAAGCAGCCAGCCATAGAAAAGTGCAACTGAGATAATATCATTTTTGCGAAAAGATTGAGTAATCAAATCTACACAACAGTTGTAATGTTTTTTTTTTACTTTGACAAATGATAAAGCAAACGTTTGTTTTTTCGAAATACATTTTAAAAAAAGGTTTGTATTTGACCAGTTCCAATGAGTTTTAAAGTCTGGCTGACTACACAATCTAAGATGTGCATTTTGTAGAAAACCTAGACTTAGTAAAATTATGATGTACGTTGCGTCATAATGTATTGAACATATTATTTTATATTTTTATTGGGGTACTTAATTATAAATCTCCTAATTCATTTGTCATAATGACTTTTATAAATATTTAACTACGTGTTAAAGGAATTTTCGTGATTTTTTAAAGTTTGGCTGACCACACAAAGTAAAATATGCATTTTCAGAAAACAGCCATATCTAAAATTGAATTATGCCCTATTTAAACTTTAAATGTATGAAGTGACATTCTATATGTTTTTTTTATTACAGGTATTTTTAAAATAGTAAATTTATAAAATTAATATACTTACGTATTTATTTTACGAGAACTAGATATCTGGAGGAAATAATCTTCCCTTTAGCATCTATACTATAAGAATTTTCTTGTGCTGTGGGTGTTTTTTGTAAATTGAGAAATGCCGTTTTCGTGATCAACACTATTTTCAAAACGTGATTATTTCTGTTTTTTTGTATGAAAGCGGCCTGATTTTTTTTAGCAGAACATAGAATTGACCTTGCTGCACCCAATAACACCAATATCGCACTTCTTACAAATTGTGGACTGGCTGCTTTCTGCGTAACTACCTTCAATTGATCAAGTCTTTAAAAAAACTTTTTTTTATTTACGTTAGTAAGAATATTATACTCATGCTTATTTGTAATATATTATTATAATGGTGTTTTTTCAATTGATTTATTTTACGTTAAAATATCTTATACTTAAAAAATATATTAAATTAATTCAAGATAATAATTTCTGCCTCTGAACTTGCCTTACTATTTATAATAATTGTAATGTTAATAATATTTGATTTGTTTCTTTTTTGGGTGATACCGTGAGTGTCGGATTTGTTCCGACGTTTCGGCTACCATTGCAGGAGCCATCTTCAGGGAAAACTGAGCGTTTTGTAGAAAAAAGTACGTGTTTAAGTACTAGTAATTTGTACCGTGTCGCAGTCGGCAGTAGGCACATTTCGGCAGTAGGCACACAAAATAAATAGAAGTGTGCCTACTACTGACTGTGACACGGTACAAATTACTAGTACCTAAACATATACTTTTTATCTACTAAATACTCAGTTTACCCTGAAAATGGCTCTTGCAATGGTAGCCGAAACGTCGAAACAAATCCAACACACACGCTATGACCCAAAAAAGAAATAAATTGATAACAGTGACCGTAAAAACCTTCGTACCTTTTGAATAATATTTGGCTGATTTATGTAGCGTAATGTTTTCGAAAACTCACTTCACGGGCGCTTTACAGTTTTATACATAAACTCACATTTTAACTAAGCTTACATTACATATTATATTTTTTCGTTTTAAAATTGATGGTACGATAAACAAAAGAAGTAAGATTTCAGTTGAGATCTGAACTGACTGACACTTTCGATGATTCGCAAGTGTGAAGGCAATGAAGGCTCCGGGCAGGAGAACCGATCTCCGAACCTGGTGGTCCGGAGATCGGCCCACAAGATTTCTTCTGCCTGAATCAAATGCTGACGTAATAGTAGATTTTCTTTGATATGTATTTTCTCCAATACAGAAGTCCGATAGGTCCATATTTCTTATAAATGTTACGAAGTTATGATCCTTTCATATATTTTATAATTAATGTTTTTTCGCTCGCACCCTCAATTAAAATAATTAGATTTAAAATACATTATTTTTAACAAATATTAATTTCAGTCTTATTCTACTTTTAAGGTATAATTTCCTACACAGAATACCTCTTCTTGCTGTCCATATTAACAAGTAAGGAACCTGCACATATTACATATTTTGCTTTTTTATTAATTTGATGTTATGCTTTATTATCGAAATCGTTTTGATTATTCAATTATATAAAAAATAAAAAAAACCTCCAAGTAATGAACTAGAAGAAAGTGGCCAAGATAATAATTATACTTTCCCTGTTTTGTAAAAAAATACTCAAGAGCTTAAATAACTCATGAAGTATTTTTTTTTGTCCTAGCTTTAATTTTATTTAGTTGTATTTTATTTTATTAGTACCTGTATTTATTATAAGAAATTGTATTTACCATTGTTAGAATGGACTGCATAAGTCCGTTAATAGATAAATATATTTTTATCGGTATTCATAGTTCGCTTGTCTTCAGCTTGAGTACCCTTGAAAGAAAGGAAAATGGTAATGATTTCTAAAATTGATTAATCAATTAGCTGATTATTGTTTTCCGTTCTGTTTTCAGAACCCCAGTCCGGATTTCGCATCGCCTTCAATATGTTTGACACTGATGGAAATCAAAGAGTTGACAAAAATGAATTCTTGGTTGTAAGTATCCAAAAAAATAATTTTCATTTTTCCTTCCCTTTATTTTATTTTCAGAAGCATTCCAATGTATAAAAATAAACATTTTAGTTTTTTTTCTATCGCAAAACTACACAATTGTACTACAAAAAAAACCTTAAAATTAAAATATACTCGAAAGATAAATGTTAGTGTATTATCACTTACAGAGATCTATCCATCTTTTCACTAATATATAAAACCCACTTTACACCTCCACAGTTTGGTGAAGGCAAATAATGGGATTTGCATGTTAGTGTAATTAGTATCCTGACGAAGAGACAGGTGCGTCTCGAAACCGGTACACATTGAAAAGATGGTGTGTAGTTATACACACATTGGTTATAACATATATTGAAATATTTGACTACAAAGTTAATGCCTTAAAAATTAACAATTTACTCAAAAAGAGTTTATTTTATAATTTTTTTAATTACAAAACATATGGATTAACAAAATTTGATCGAAGTGGTATACATGATATATTTTCATTTATAATTCTCCGTTTTGTGCTCAAACGTTCCTGTGCCTTTGCTCACAGTGCAAGAGGTCTCGGGTTCGATTTCCAACATGGTTGACATGAAATATTTATTTAAAAGGGCGTTTCGACACAACCGACACTAGAACATATTGGGATGCGATCCGTTGGAAGATTATCCTGATTTGGTATTATTTAATTACAATGATTTAGAATTATGAGCTTGTAAAACGTGGTTCCAGTGTATATTATCTTTGGTGTCATGGAGTTGTACCCATATAAAGAAATATAATATGTATATCTGTACCATAAAAGAAAAACCGCAGGAGTCACATTGAACGAAACGCTCTGGAAACAAGATTTTGCGATTGTTCGATTTCCAAAAATCATAACTTTTAAACCAAATGAGATCATTTTAACCTATAAAGAACTTTCAATGTAAAATAATGATTGTTTTTATGATAATAGTGCATATTAAAATAGCATATCTGGGACTATTGATGTGTTTTGCACTAAAACGAAGTGGATTTCAGATTTTTATTTTAACTTAAAAAAGCATTTTTACAACGAAAGATGACTTTGGTGTTCACATATAAAATAGCTTATTGCGATAATTTCTGAATTTTTAACTTCAAAACGGCAAGAAATGGACTCCCGTGTTTTATCCTCTCAGGGGAACATTTCTGTACCACTCTCGTGGCACGAGAAAACAGTTTTTCTCGTGTATTTTGTATGTAATACACGAGATAATACGGCCACGAGAGCGTTTAGAATACCAGCTTAGGTACAAAGATATATATTTAAATATTTGGACTATCTCAAAATATTGTAATATTTACCAAATTTGTTTCTTGTGGTTATGGACACCAGAGAACCAAAAAGGACATTTTTTGTATCACATATTTTATATTCCATTTATCTAGAAAATATATTTTGTTCCTGGGCCCTGATTTTAATGGTAAGAGATGTCTGATGTTTATCAGTGCTGTCAATAAATTTTCTATATTACAATTACGCACTCGCCCCCTACCGAATACCGAATCGTCCATTACTTTAAGGATGCGGACCTGAAGGAGGAGATTTAGCATTCTGAAAACAGTCGCTCTCCAAGGCTAGGATAGAAAATTTGAGTTAAATATACTGTCAATAATTGATAAATTCCTTACCCTCCTGCCTGGAATAAGATGGACTTATATAATATGTATCAAATACACGGTGTTTCAGGGCCAGACCGTGAAACTTCAAGGAAAATTCCTCATGGAGAACTTTTGAAAAAATCCTCATAAATTAAAAAAAAAATGCAATTTGAAAATAGAGTAAATCTTTAATTTCCCAGACTAGCATCCCACCATTAAAAAAAAGGTTTAAAAAACGCATTTGACCAATGAAGCGATACGCACCAGACTTTACTCCATTTGAGATTATAAAAAAGGATTTTTTGGATAAAAAAAGCTTTCGGAAAAAAACATAAGGATTATTTTTATAGTTTACCATGAGGAATGTTCCTCTGAAGTTTCGCGGCCTGGCCCTGAAACACCGTGTAAATAATGATTATATCAACTCTGATTATGTTTGTATAAAAATAATGTATTTGTATTGTAACTTATTTATAAATTATAATTGGAAATGTGATTATTAATATAAGTTTTTGTTTCCAAATGTGATTGTGAAATGTAGATAAGACGTCTAATGGGTGGCTCCGTGAAGGACCGAAGTGACTTGGATAGAGATAGTACGGAAGCCGTGAGTGGAAGAAAACAAAACATTATTATGTTCATCTTACTATGCATTAGTGTTGTGCTAAATCAATTCCTTTTGTGTTTTTTACCTAAATTATAATGACAGCCTGAGCTTAACATATTAAATACCAAAATATTTTCATTATAATGCATTATGTCTAAAACGCAAGGTGTGGATTTTTGTTCGTTAAGTGAATGTCTAAAGTTTAAACATAGAGGTGTTGTTTGTGCAATCTGCATTTAAATTTAACTAAATTAATTGAGGATAGCTTTCTTTTCTGTATTCCTCTATATTTGTATCGATTTCAAGCCATGTTAGTTTTAATTATCTTCAAGAAAAAATTGGATCAATAATGAATGATAATAGGAATTGTTGGCAAAAACTACGTAAAAAAATAAATAAAATAAAATTTTTTTTTTAGTAATCAACCGAAATGGATCTTTAAGTATTTTAAAATATTGATAAGTACATATATTTATATACGAATACTTTATAAACGACGCGGACTTTAAAATCCTTTTTAAATATTGCCTGTGTTAAAACATATTTTTCCAGCCATTATTTTATTACATATCTTTACACCTTTTTATCTTTATATCAGGTATACTGTAGAATATTAACGCTTTCAAAACGCTCCATATTCTCTGAAATTAGAGTCAGTGCTGTGCGAGCTCCCGATGTCACTTTGGCCTGTGAAATCTATTGTGACGGATGCTCCACATTAATATTTTTTAAATTAACAATAATATTTAATTAATTATCATTTGAATTTTTAACTTTGCCATAACAATAATTGCTAAAAAAAATACTACTAACTTTCTAAACAAAAAAATAATTTTATACTTTCGACGAATGAAAGTAATATTTGCCTAACATGTTCTAATATTAATTTATCATAACTTGCATTTATACTATAATAATAATAAATTAATAAAATCTATATTTGAGGTCTAACGTATTAACCCTTTGCACTTACTTGACAGTAGCAGTTAAACTTTAATAACTTATTATCTTTCATTATTTTTTGGAAGGTAAAAATATATTTTTTTTTAAATAAGATAATGTTTGGGGTTATTTGTATTACCATCAAAATAATTTTAAATAAGCAAATTTATTAACGTAATACTTGCTTCAACTGTACTTTTTTTAAATCATGTAAAATTAAGTTTTTTCTTATATTGTCCCCTATCGATTATTTACCGAGTTTAATATGGATAGATCATTTTAGACTACGAAGGAGATTTGTGATATATATATTTTTTAAATAATTAAATGACTAGAAAGTAAATAAATGTTTTAGTAATTTTAAACAATGTAACAATTTATTAATAATATCTAAAACTCCTATCTCTGCTTTCAGAATTCAAATATTTGTATAATTATTGATGAATTGTTTTGCATCTATGCTACATTTAATTTGCTTCATCTTTTTAAACCAAACTTCTATAAAATAAAAACAAATAATAATTTGCTTGATTGCTTCAAATGTGTGACTGTGTTGTATAAGTAAAAGTGATATTTAACTGTTGTATTAAAATGAATGAAGTCTGCACAAAACAGCTATTGTATGTCAGTGTCTTTCTATGAAGTTACAATATGTGTTTATTTATCAGCTACTGAAGTTAGTGTGTTCGACTGCACAAGCCAAGATCCGGGCTAGAGAATTATTACGTGAAGAGCCAGTGGAAACTCAATCCTTTGTAAGTTTTGACGTGTTACGAGAATCTGTGTTTTGTAACTAGCAAATCTGTGTTCTAGTTATTAAAACTATGTATATCATAATATACGATTTTAATTATTTATTGACAATTTTTGATGGAATTCTATTGTTATGATGCAATAACTTATATTTACGTATAAGCTACTAATTCAAAACACTTGGTACACTTCCACATACTTTTTTTTTCAACTAATTAGAGCTTTCACCCTCTAATGGGCATCTTCAGACTGGTAAACATTATACAGTGTTAGGATAAATTATATAAAACTAAGCATTATCTTAAGTATAGGTACATTTCAAAATAAGTTAAAAGAGATACAATACGTAATATATCGATGAAACGGAGTTTCATTCTCTTCTCTTTTATCTTTTTCTGTTTCATTGAAATATTACGTATTGTATCTCTTTCAACTTATTTTGAAATGTACCTACACTTAAGATTATATTTAGTTTTATATAAATTATCCTCAACTGTATAAAGTTTACCAGTCTGAAAAAAAGACATATGTGGAAGTGTACCAAGTATTTTTAATCAGTAACTTATATGTAACTATAAGTTATTACATCATTATATCATAATACATCATAATCCAAAAGGGATGTTTAGTGCCATGAAAGTCATAAATGCGGTATTTAACTTATTTAACCGAAACAATTTTTTATAAATTAAAATTTTTTAATTTATGTCATTTTTACTTTTTTAATTTAAAAAAAATCTTTGTTGGCGGGAGTTTGAAATGCTGCAAGCACTAAGTGAAATTGTTTAAGGGAGGGAAAAAAAGTTTAAAAAACATGTTTCTTCTTTTAGTTAATTGAATAATAGTTAACGTATTGTACAATAAAGAATAGTATTCATAAATATATTAACTAAACTATAAATATGATTTTTAAATTTTCTTTTCATTCTCTTAAACAATTGACGGCCTTTTTCACAAAGCGAAATATCTACAAAAAAATGTGTTTTTTGTAGAAATTGATTCTCCTATGTAAGATCTATAGATTTATTAAATAAAATTTTAGTAAACAATATGCATGCGAAGTTACGGCGAGTTTAATTGGGTTGGATTATCCTTTAATTGTGTAAAAATATGAAAATATTTCATAAAAGAAATAATATACATAATAGATATATGTAGGCATAAAAAATATAACAAAAAAACAGTTAATAATGATTTCACGCAAAAGTGAACTTATATGTTACACCCTAACACAAATCAACTGTTCTCTACATTCATATCACAAAATATGTAGATATCGGAGTGTAATTTTTGTGAGAATTCGGTTTTGGGAAAGTTTGGATTTTTTTAACGAATAGTTTCACTTATTTTATAGTATCAGTTTCTAGAATATCAGTTAGGATATAGAATTTCTATAAAATGGTATTTTTGTTTTTATTAAAATCCTAGTAGTTATTTTTTTATCATAAAAAACCATCTGAAAATTTTACTTTTTGTAGAAAATTCGTTTTGAGAAAATGGTCCTCAATTACACTTTGCCCCTAACAGCATTTCGAAAATCCACCTATGATAAATTAAAAATCAATGCTTTCAATTTTATTTTTGTAATCACACTTCGTTTAAAGTTTCGCCATAAAATAAAAGGCTCCTATTTGATTTTTTAAATATGATTTCTCGTAGCATTAAACTTCCTTATTGTTTTTGATTTCTCTTTGGTTTTCAGGAGTGTTTAATAAAATATCATAACATCAGTGCTTACAAGCTTTTTAAAGCCTATACTTCTATGTAAGCAATCAAATTATCGCCATTTATATTTGAAAATACATTTTTGTGTGTTCTAATATCATTTGAGTTTTCATTGTGTTCACAATTGTCAATGTTTTTATAATATCCATAGGTAAGTAAATAACTTTATTATTAATGTTTGTGTACATTATTATTGTTACGGGTTAAAAAATCATGTGTTCTCTTGATTGATTAATGTTACAAAATTTAGAGGAAACAAACCAAAAAGCCAATATTCCCGTATAGTTGTTTTCACATAGTTTATTCCTGAAACTAGCTACCTCCTTGTTTTAGACTTATTTTTCGTGCTCTAGAATTAGTTTGACTAATGTAAAAATATATTTTAACTTTTAAATTTGTCTATTTATGTTATTTATAATATAGCTATATTATGTATTGAAGTATATGAGATTAACATTTGAATGTTTGTTGAACTATTTATAGTTACATAAATATTTTAAATGTCGTGTATTTTTAATTGAATCTGTTTGCATTATTGATTGAAATAACAAAAATTCACAAAATCCTAATTGAATTAAAATTATGATAATCATGTATTGTTGTTTTATATCAATGTTATTAAAATTACAATTTAAATATACATCTATGATTTGAAGACATAAAATATACCTTTATAATATGAACACTTTTCAAAATGTATTTTAATTTCAGCTTTAAATTAAATGTTACGTTTTCAGCTATGCTTACACAAAGCCTAAATTTATTTTACAATTTAGGACATCATGGTTTTTTTATACTGCAAAAAATATTTATACTAAATTAATAACTGCCACACCTATATTTCCATACTGTGGTATTTATAAATTGTTAATAAAATGATCACCAAATTTTTAATGCATATTGCTTTTACAATTTGTATCAGAAGAGTACCTGCAACATTTAAAAAAAAAAAAAAAAATACCCAGATGAGAATGTGTTATATAATAGTGTTCGCTGCATGTTAGGTGCACAGTGGAAACTCTATATTCGTCTTCCTAATATTCGATAATAATCATATTTTGATGTCAATTTCTCTCATATTTGTTAAAATTTTACGTATTTGTCGTCACTTCCACAGACCACAAAGTGCAGAGCATGTTCTAAAAATGGCACCCAAATTTAAATGCATTTAATGATACTTTGATTGACTACTTCAGGAAGGTTTTTCAGAGCATAATTTGACAAATTCCTTGTTAAATTGAGTGCTACTGAATCTGCAAAACGGATAACATGATCAAATTTTTTATTGCTTTTGGCTGTTTGTTTGAATTATTTTCTGATATGAAAGTTATTATGTGTTAGACACCTGGAAACGGATTATTGATGAATATAGAGATTCCACTGTACGAGTAATTCGAGTCTTGAAATTAAGTCAATATTAATTTTATTCGCAGTTCAAATGTGCAAAAAACGACTAAGGTTAAACAAATATATATTTTACATGTTCCTGTTCTTTTATTGATTTGATAAACTCTACCTGGGAATTAAAAATGTTCCATAAATGAATAACATTAGGACTATTAAATTAGTTGGTTTGTTTTGTTGTGTATTGATCCGTCGTTATGTAATACATAGCTGTGTTTAGATGAATTTATATTTTAAGCGCTTCATAACCAAATCACCAAATTACATTAAACACTGTTTTATGTTCCAACTGTGCTAATACGTTATCTTTGCAAATAACAACATTTTTACATGTTAATTTCACAATTAACTAATTATTCATTATTATGTCATTGATGTTGAATTATGAAATGAAGATTAACAAAAACATGTAAAAATAAAAAAAGTTTATACTGTTTTAAATAAAATATTTTTTTTAATCAAGTAGTGGAAATATGAAAAGCTGTCAAAGGACAAAGTTCAGGTGCGCGGTATTGTTTTCATATTGACATAGATATGGCTTTTTTTTGACACATCAAATGATTTTTTTTTTAAATTGGTGATGAAAAACGTAAATATTGCGGGGAATATTTCGATAGTTGGATGGCAGAAGGAACCATCTGTATTTTTTCGGTTTTTTATTTTTGGACTGTTTGAATAAATATTTTAGTAAGTACACAAAAAAATATTTTTTAAAAGGTAATTAATTATTTAAAACTGTTTTTTTTTTAATGAATCAAGGACTTATTTCAGCTCTCACAAACATTTTTGAAAAAACAGATGGTCCCTTATGCAAAAAAACTACCCCTGACTACCGGTTTGTATGAGAATGTATGGAGAAAAATAAGACCTTAACGTTTCGGCATAAAAAGCGGGAAAACGTAAAATTGAGTAACGTTAAAAACGAGGTTTTACTGTATTAATATAAACAAGATATTACACGATTTATTTTCAACATTTATTTCCTCTCTTGAACAGTTTCTGCTTTGTCTCTTACAGAATTGAAAATTTCCGCCAATGATAAATACATTTCACATCAAATTTCATTCAAAAATATCCCAATGAAGACATTTTATAAAAAAATCTTTCTTGCATTTTCGAAAGATTTTTCACTAGAGATGGCGTTACCTTTTTAAGAAAAAAATATCAATGTCTCTAAATAACCACTTAACCTACTGTAATATTTAACAATCTGCCTTAGTTACGAACATCGTATTTCTTCAATTATTTAATCGGTTAAAATTTTTATTAAATGAGACCGTTATTTGCTGTGTGCCATTTAAACGGGTGATTAGCCGTGTATTGTCTTTACATCCGCATTTCTCTTTTAAAAAAATCCAGTCCAGGTATAATCAAAAGTTTTAGTATTTATTTATGTTTTATTCAGTTAGTTCATAAAATCTTGAGAACTAATATAAACTTTTGATAACACTAAAAAATTTTATCAATCATTTGTGAATCACATCTTTTTAACAAATTTTAAGATGGAGAAAATCTTTAGTTATGCTTGGAAAGGCAAGAGGGGTATAACTACTGATGATCCGACAGAACAAACCGACAAACCCAAAGACAAAAAGGACGCTTCAAGCGATATTTATGTTGACGATGAGCAGGGACTTCAGCGCCGTCACAATGTGGACACCTTCCTCCAGGTCCACTTCTTCGGGAAAAAGGGAAATAACGAACTGAAATATGAAGGCTTCCGGAAGTTTATGGAAAACTTGCAGACGGAAGTGCTGGAATTGGAGTTTAATGAGTTCTCAAAAGGTACATAGTACGAAAAAAAAAATTAGTATGTCCAAATGTTTGTAGACCGGGCGGATTGACTCCCTAGGGAGTTATTAAGATCTTAATTTGTCGCAGCAGGGAGAGAAAATCCCCGCATCAATAAAGAATGAATAGAAATGAATGATGGAAGAGTTCAGGAAATGCAGATGTTTAAACACAGGCGGAATGGTGTATGTTACACATTGTACAAGGTGGCCACTTGAAACAGCCAATGACAGGTCATAAGCCCTGTAATTGCCTTGACTTCCATATTCTCTTCTCAAAAAAATTTTCTCTCTCTGTTGCAACAAATTTAGGTATATTATGTGTTGAAAGGTGGCTGAATAAACTATGAAATGTTATTTTTTGGGCATATTGGTTATATCATATCACAAAGTTTTTAGCATTTTGTGTAAACACGCTATAGGGAAAGTAAAATCTTGGACAAACAAATGTTCAATGCATCTACTAACACTAGAATTAGGTTTTTAAACTAAAATCCGAATTTTCAGAGCTCATCAAAGCTCTCTTCCCAAGTTTGTAAAAAATGACATATCATGTTTTGCCATCATTCTTTGCTTATTTGTCATGTAATGGTCAATGCATTTGTTTGTCATGCAATAGATCTCATGTTCGATTCCCGATATGGTTAACATGAAATATTTATTTCAAAAGGTTTTCTAACACTGCAATATTTCATAGTCCCTTGACTGGCACCTGAAGCATAAGACTGATCATCTTACCTAAACTTTAAAAAAAATATCGAAATTCACCGCCATTAATAAACCAATGCAGTGCCCCATGCACCATTAGTAGGAAAAGGGGAATGATGATGACGAGTTTTATACACAACAATATCATTATTTACATATAAAAATGTTTTCCTTCTCTGTCGCAATAAATTTCAATAAGTAAACTTTTTGAATATCAAAGTCCTAAGCAAGGCTTATGACGTGACATTGATTAATTGAAGTGATCACTCAATACTTTGTGTAACATTTACCACTCTGACTATATTTTAACATCCATACTCTTCTTTTGATGTTTTCTTTTATAATTTAAAAATCTGAAACCTTTTTTGATGCAGTGAAAATCATTCAAAATATTTTACCTATTTATTAAAAAAATGGCTGAAATTTTTTTGTACTCAAGTGACCAAATATTATGGTTTTCAATCTTTGTTGAAATATTTGTCAATCCCACTTCAATTACCAGGGGATTGCTTAAAATTTACCAAATATTTTGATTTTGACAAATGCTTTTATAATTTTTTTTATAGTCTACTGAGCATAGTTGAAAAATAAATAATTATTCAATGAGGAAATGAATCGAGTACGGATTGCATTTTAAGCATAATTTTGTTTAAAAATGTCCTATCACGCATTATATTAATTTATTCCATTTACAGGTCAGGACACAATATCCGAAATAGATTTTGCCAAAATCCTACTGCGTTACACTTACCTGGATACAGATGCGTACGATATGTATCTCGATCGCCTTCTAGATAGAGTTAGGGAAGAGAAAGGAATTACGTTTGAAGAATTCAAGGTTTTCTGTCAATTCCTTAATAATCTAGAGGACTTCACTATCGCTATGAGGATGTACACACTGGCTGATCGTCCCATATCCAAAGGTAATTTAATTTTAACAAAACTTTATTTTTATATGTTTAAACATCAATTCAAAGCATGTGCATTGTTAAAGCACGCTCAATCCTGTAGGAAAAACATGCGAGACTATTTAAATATATTGAGCAAATTTGTTTAGATTTAAAGCAGGGGCATGCACCCATATATTATATGCATATAAGAAATGCCTTCTGCCTACCATACTCAGTTATCATAAAAATAATGAAGTCTTGGAATTTGCTTATATTGATTTTGAAAGACTATTATATTCTCAGACTCCACAAATATGGTAATGATTAGGAGATAAGAAATATAAGTTTTAGTTTTGTCAGTCATAAATCTAGCCTAAGTGCATTTTTCTACTCGAAGTTTTTTTATTTAAATTTGTTAATATTGTGGAACTTCTTACTGTAAGTTATTAGAGTGCTCATCCACGCTCTAAAGAACATAAACATATTCATTAATAGAGCTTTGACAGAACATATTATAGTGTTCTGGAACTAATTATAAAAATAAGTTTAAACATAATATTATGAGCGTAAGACTCTGAACATGTTACCTACATGTAACAAATGATAAATCTTCGCTTCATTGGTTCACTAATGACAAAAATTGTTTAAATATTTAATTAATGGTCAATTAAAATTACTAACTCGAATGACATTTTTTCCAGATGAATTCCAGCGTGCTGTAAAGATCTGCACTGGCATTAGTCAATCTCATCACTTAGTCAGCACCGTATTTGCAATATTTGATGAAGATGGAGATGGTTTACTCAGCTACAAGGAATTTATTGCCATCATGAAAGATCGTCTACACAGAGGATTCAAGGTAAAAAAAAAAATCTCTCTTATTTAAAGGCAACTTACTTGTTTTTAAAGCTTTAAATTTGTTGAAATTAGGATTGCTAAAGATAAGTAAATAAACGCAAAAAGTAACAGAAATACAATATAATTTTTGATAATAACTCTAATATAACTTTTTTGTCATTCATTATAAAAGGTTGTTACCCTCAAAAGAGTTGATTCAAATTTAATTTTAAATATTTTAAAAAGAAAAAAAAACAAAATACCTGAATAAAAAGTTATAATTATTAAAGAGAGAGAGAGAGATGTCATTTTTTTGTATGATATGAGAATAACAATTATCTAAATTTGCATACAGTCGTAATTATATAAAGGTGGAGCGGTAAAATTGAATAAAATAATACTTTGCGCAATTTGATAATGTATTTCAAGGAAATTCTTATACTAAACTTTGAATAACTGAACTAAAACTAGCCTTAACCTACTTAACCGATAACCTTACAACTAACCCTGATGTGGGGGCGTGAGGACGAGAAAGCGGCGTAGGGCAGCGGCGGCGTGGGTCCTTGGAGGGCGGCGTGGTGAAAGACGCGATATGGGCGGCGGCAGACTGCGCGTTGTCATGTGCCACGCATGAGCGGTAGCGTTGATTTCTGTCTAACGGCGGTGGCACGAGGAACGACGTCGGGTGTGAAGGTGACGCACGACGTAGGCAGCTCTTCTGGAAGCGACACGTGAGTTGCGCCATCATGGATGTGGCGACGTGAGCGCGGCCTTCTTGGGCGGAGGCGTGAGGGCGCGAAGGATGCGTGTCGATGGCAGCGTTGCATCAGCGGCGTCAGGGCTGGATTGTCAGTGTGGCGGCTTCTCTTCTGGGCTGTTTACTGGGCTACGGGGATGACAAAGCACCCGCCCGTGACTTTCGAAGATAAACTCACCAACAGAGTGAAGAGATGTGAGATGTGAGAAATTATGACACAGGAGAAGAAAGACCTATTGTGGCTGGTGACGCAAAAGGAAGAAAGATCTGTTAGCGGGTGTCACAGGTTTTTATCACTTCCCCGGACGTCTCCCGCCATCTTCCTTCCTTCCCGTATCTACTACCCTTACGTTAAAATCCTAACTAACTTATCGTCTAATGAAACTTAAATATACAATTAATTTAGCCTTGTAATTAAATTTACATAAACAACTATCTTTGAATACTATGTTATAAGGCCTACACATAAAGAAATAAAATAAAATATCGAGTAGGAATGCGAAATTACTGCAAGGATAAGATTAAATTTAATAAATTAACAAGTTCTCTGGAATAATAAATATGTTAGTAACGTAATTGGAATGTTGTAAAACGTAAAGTGGCCACTTAACCCAGCCAATGACAGGTCATAAGCCCTGTAAACGCTCGAATATCGATAATCCTGAATTTGAAAAAATTCTACCTCATCTCTGTAGGGATATTAATAAAAAATATATACCTACTCCCCCTCGGGAGAAAATCCAGATTTGTGTATGTACAAAAATACACATACCAAAAAATAATGTTGTGTAATTGAATTAATTTACACCCGCCTCGTAGCTAAAGAGGTTAGCGTGAAGGTCTACCACGCGTAAAGTTCCGGTTCGGTTCAGTCCTAAAGTTGGGACTTGAAGCGTAAGCGGGATCACCTTGTTTTCTAGCTACCCTTGCAGTGTCCTATGCGGCATACATGTGAATATAAATAAATATGCTTTGAATACTGCGTTGATTTTAAAATCTAAATATTATTCTTAACGGTTATTTTAAAACTTGGGTTTGAAATGTCTAACTTCGAAAATATTACAACATTGTGCATTGCATGTAGCTAGGTTTTTGGAGGTGCCTTTCCGAGACAAAACAAATGCACGCACCATTCGACCGGATGCGTTTATGGCTTGGCTTTCTACCCAATTGTGCAAGTATTTCGGGTCCGTCTTAAAAGTCAGCATTTTTTTGGTTACGTTTTTTTATACATAACATTCCTAGAGGAACTTTCTAAAAGAGACGGTTCGCAAAGACTTGATGGATTTGCCACTTAGATATTTTCGGTCCATATCAAGGTTCTATAATGCATAATATCTGTAGCACAATATTTTTTTAACTACCTTGAATCTGGAAATGTTTGTGAAAAAATTATTACTAGGCTTACCTAATCTAATCTCAATAAACATGAAAATTATGTGTTAATAAAGCAATATTAAAAAAATGCCTAGTAAAAATGTGTAACCAATGATGATTTTTATTGTTTCAGTCCTCTGCCAAAAATGAAGGTTGGGAAGCATTTAAAAGCTGCGTCAAACAAGAAATGAAATCTGTAGGTTAAAAAATGTATTTATTAATTTACTAGTATTTATTTTAAATGCTATTTTTAAATATATTACTACTATATTACGCATCTATTAGAAAAGTTTTACAACTCATTAAAACGTTTAGCTGGTTATTTCAAAAGAATGCAATATTACATATAAGTTTTATCCCTTTGAAAGCAGTATTATATATATAGTAAGTATATTGAATAGCTATACAACTAGATCACTCTCACGTGCTACAGTAATTGGACACTCTAAATCTAATGGCATTCCAATTAATAGCAC
>NW_028277984.1:0-103730 GCF_059751315.1 Micrasema longulum
TCTGGCCGTGGTGGTGGGCTGCGTGGAGGTGGTGGTAGTGGGAGGCTCCAGTAGCAAGCAGTGGTCGGCGCACCTTCCCAGCACCAGCTCTATCTCCTCCTCCTCGGGACACTCCCTGCTGGGACACGGGCTCCACCAAATCTGCGCCAGAAACAAATCCCATTAATTCGCCGAATACCACATTTTCCCGCGAGGACATATAAACGGATCCATTACTATTCATCTCGCACGCTGCGATAACTCCAATGAATCTCTATCAATTGTAGTTAATCTCCATACGTAATTCACGATGACATCCACACATATTGTAACACTATTAGTTAATTCGCTCGGTGAACGGATGTTGGCAATTTGCTAAAGTTCTTCGAAGAATATAATACGCGGTTAGTCGAATTAAAAATGCCACGGCGCGATTTTTCTTAATAAAACATAAATCTAGCGCCGCGTTTTCTATTGAATATGTCGTTATCACGGTACCTCGACATCGCCGGACATGGGATGCCTCATGACGTAAGCTGACGGCATCACTCCGGGTGTTTCCTGGTGCGGAATGAGCAGCAAGGAGTGATGGAAGGCGGCGTTGAGTATCAGGGTAATTATCACAACCGGCTTGTACTGCCCGAACTTATCCACGAGGAATCCTGAAAAACGAAGATTCCTGAAATCGGATCAATATTTTTATGACAAGCGTAATCTGCAACTATCTGTACCTGTAATGGGTGGACTTAAAAATGTGGTAAATGGCAGCGCTAAGTAGACAAAGGAGATCTCCGGCACCGTGAGACCGATACTCTGCATGTGGATGGTCAGATACGGCAGTAAGGAGGCGGTGGCTCCGTACATGACGAACAGGGTAACCTTCAACATCACCAAGTTGGGGTTTATACCCATACTCCGGTATATCCTCCCCAGCATCGAGCTATCTTCTTCCTCCTCCCCCGTAACCGCTTCTTCCGCCTTCTTTTTATCTTCTTCATCCATTTTGAAGATATTATTTTATTGTACTATTCACATAAAACACATCATCCAAAACACGAGAAACGTACTACGGGTGATTTATCTTTCTCCATGCTGACTTAACTATACACTGAGTCGACTCGATGTTCTGAATACATCGCTACCGCGAAATCACTTTTCAGCGGAGACTACCTGAAGAATTGTCGTTTCACTTCACGAAAATTTGGTAAACAATTTGAATTTGCAATTTTACGTTAATTTCTATATCGGGCATTTTCCATCACTAACATTTCAGATTCCTCGCGAGATTTGAGTCGGTCAAAGTCAGGTATAATTGAATTCTCAACGAAAGGCGCGCTTCGTGCGAGTCCCTAAGTAAAGTGAGTGGAAACACATGTGATCCTGCGTCTGAGCTCAAGTTGAAATTGAACCTATATGTTTGGTCTCTTGGCCAATTTAAGAATGAAAACAATTTAGCCCCATTCGCTAGTACGAGCGGAGAGGGGGCATCCTGGACCACAAATGTGACTAAATTGAGGATTCATTTTTTAATTATTTTCTCGAGCAAGATAAGGAATTCATAGGCATTGTTACGGATGCCAGTTTTTCAGTTTTGGTCAGCGATCATAAAAAAAAACTAAACCTATTCATATTGAAATAAATATTTGAGAAATGTGGTTTTTTAGGAAAAATCTGCTAAAATACATACCTCTATTTTTTAAAAACTTTAAACCTATGAAAGATTAATCAACATAATCTGTTCTCTTCTCGCGTATATTTTTATTTTTTATTTTCTCACTCTGCTACGTAATGACATGTACCTACATAATAGTCCTCATATCTGGTCCAGATGTCGGTGCATCGGTCACAGTGACCTATTTAGGTCCAGTGTAGGTAATGACCCGTCTTGATGCTATCAGTGCCACAGCACTCGCATATTGCAGAAAACCTATTTGACCTATTTCGCCTCCAAGAAGGTCACCATACAATGTTTTCTTTGGAATTCTCGTTATTTACACTCGTGAAAAATACAGTTTTCTTATTATCTTACACGTGAATGTAAATAAACGGAACATAATATTTTATTAGTGGTTTGTAAATAATATGTTTCTTGAAGGTGATCTGATGATCTGATGTCGAGTAGCGTGTAACTCTGAGAGACATTCGATTAAAATGTGGGCGGGATGTGAACTTGGGAATCTAACATGGAAAATTAATTAGTACCTACCTACACACCGATTATTTTATTTATTTTTGCTTTATTAAGTTAGTTCATAACATCTTAAAGAATTCATATAAACTTTGAACGTTACAATTTATAACAAAATTTACCAAGAACATATAATATTTACAAATCGATATTTAAATTTATTTCAGCAGAGAGGGAAGGCATATACAGGGCTTATGACCTGTCATTAGCTGGACCTGTCAGTGGCAGATGGAAGAGTTGGGGAAATGTGGATGTTTAAACATGGGCAGAATGGTGAATTTTACACAGTGTGTAAAGTGGCCACTTAAACCAGCCAATGACAGGTCATAAGCCCTGTAAATGCCTAGACTTCAGTATTCCCTTCTCAGCAATCTTTTCCCTCTCTGTTGAAATAAATTTAAATATGAATAACTCCCTAGGGAGGAAATCCAGCCAGTCAGCAAGCATTTGGACATACTAAAACATTGATTACAAATTGATTTCAAATTTTTCAAGGCTTATCATTTCTTTTATTTTTTCGGGTACAAATGTACAATTAAAGTTGTAAACCTTTGTACAATATTCGTTTTGTGGCTCTGTTTTTCTCCTCATTGGCAATTTTCTATTTTTTTTTTTTCTCTTGTTTCGTATGTGCGTTGGTTTTAATTATATTTTCTATTTTATTTAATACCTAAATTGATTATTAAGTCTGCATGAGGACCTAAAAGAAATCGTGTAACTTTCTTTTTTATTTTTACTTTTTAAAATTCTTTTTTTTACTACTAATAAAACATATAGTACATATTATACTCCCAGGAGTTATTAAAAAAAACTCATTTGGGACCGTACATATTAAGAAAACATTTTTGTAGCAAAACATAATATCATACATAATTAATACATCCGAAATAGTAAGAAAACATTATATAAGAAACTTAAAACACAGTACTATCACTATCAAAAAGATTTAAGTAATATTTTTTCATTGCGACACTTTTGGATTTTCTATTCGACTTTTCGTGTTTTAGCTCATCGGGCAGTTTATTAAATTTGGAATGGCCATTATTTCGTTAACCATAATGTTTAAACAGTGCTCTTTTTTTTTATTGTTTACTTTTTAACATGAACAATTGACGTATTATCTACTCTGCTCGGTATTTATTTTTTGTAAATTTGTTGGAATAATTTTAAATTGCTAGAATTCCACTGGTCCATGCGCTTTGTAGCTGCAAGATGATTGGTAATCTTGCTTCAATATGTAAATGTTATCAACCATTTTTGCATCTTTGCTTGAATTTTGTAAATGGGGTCTAGAATTTCAACAGTCCATGCGCTCAGTAGCTCCAAAACTTGTTATAATCTAACTGCTATTTTTAAAAATGAGTTTTTTTATTTACTTATTTTTATATCATTCAAACACTAAACTTCGCTGTCAAATCAAAACATAATGTTAATGGAGGCTAGATTATTTAACGTCCATGCCCTTTGTAGCTGTAAGACGTGCTGTAATCTAGCTCCTATCTGTTAAAATTTAAATAAATCATAATTGGAAAGGATGAACTAAAATCCGAACAATCTATGCGCTCTGTAGCTGCAAGACGTGCTATGATATTTATTTATTGTACAGCGCCCTTGAGGTGATTTTCATAAAAATGGCGCTGTATAAATTATCAGTAACAGTAATAAGTCATAAGGACTTATCGCGTGAGGTAATATCATACATAGTAAAAATAGTAAAGGTAATTGTGTTGAAATTTTAAAATATAAAACAAAATGCCGAACACTGTCAAAGTGCAACGGAAGGTCTGTTGATGTCGGTCAATAGTTCGGCTTCTCCTGAATGAGTTTTCTGTAGTTTCATCTTCTTAAAACAAATGCGGAAAAGTTCCTTAACAAGGCCTCAGCCTATTATCCCACCAGATCCTCACACTATAGTCAGAGTAATTAGAAGGAACATACCTTTTGCAGTAAATATCAGCCTTGTACATAATAAGCAAGGCAAAAAATAAGCAACTCCCATTAAAAATATTTTTTAAAACCCTTAATTACATTATGAATTAAAGTTGCGATATTATATTTATTTGTTGCTTTACTGTGAGAAAAACAATTTCTCCATGCATTATTTCTACATATTAATATACATATTTGTTTCGACTAGCCTTCGTGATATAATGGTTAAATAATGCTGCCTCCAGCTTGCACGGGGGGTTTCAGGTTCGATTCCAGATAAAACCACCGGTAGTTTTTTAAAAAAGGAATAACCCTCTAAGCCTCTATTTAACAGGTTTGTCGGCAGATAGGAAAGAAGGACAGGTATGAAGTTAATAAAAAACGTAAATAAGATATTGTTACAAATTGAATATTACAACCAGAATTATCTTCTTTTTTAAAAATACATTCCATAATACAATTCTATAAAAAAGGGTTTCAACAAAAATTGTTCAATGAATATATTTTTTTAAAGTATTACCGAAGGCATAATTTTATATGGAAAAAAAGGAAAATGTCACAAAAATGTATGTGATTTAAAATGCTTGTATTTCTTTTCAAAAACAAACAAATAAGATTCGGCCACTTTCATGTTCAATTTACTATCTTTAAATTATTGCAAAAAGTTTTAGTTCAACACTTAGTTTTTAAATGAGAACCCAGATGCCTAAGTTTAGTCTAAATTAGAAATGGTGTAATCTGCCGGTTTAAAAGTACTTATATTTTAGTTACATAATTTTTTAATTAAAATACCTTTAAAAATTATTGTTTTTATCTAATTTATGTTTTTTTTTATAATTATTATTATTGCGCGATTTAAAAAAAACATTCGTTTTAAAATGGCAAAATCGTATGATTTCCTCATTTTCGGTGCGTTTTACCAGACTACAGCCTTAAGGAAATTATGAAAAATACACAACATCTAGACCGATTATTGAGAAAGAGTCTTTCTTGGATTTTTTTCTTGCAACTGGTGGGAATTGAACCCGCGACATTAGTAAGTCAATTTCACAGTTGGCTGTCTAATCAACTGTGCCACGGCGTCTGTTGAATGTGGCTTTTCTAATCCTAGGTGTTATATGTTGTAATTCATTAATGTAATTGGACCGAGAAATCTACTTTGTATCGCAAATATATTCTCTCAACTCATTCTTCTCACCGTCGCAAAAACTTTCTGACGTATAGATCAAAATCTCCAAAAAACTTAACAAAAAAAGAGATACATTCTCATTTCACATGCAGAGAATAACTTGAAGGTAAGAACAGTAGAATGTACATTCCTCACCTTGAGTTTTAATATCTAAATACGAGCAATATTTTACCAAAACATCTTAATAGAATTGATAAATGTAATTTGGTTGAAAAATATTAGTCTAAGTTGGTTGGGGAAACGTTTTTGAGAATATGAAAGTCTAGACATTTACAAAACTTATGACCTGTCATTAGCTGGTTTAAGTGGCCACTTCACACATTGTGTAACATTTGACATTCTCATGACAAAACTTTCAGCTCATTTACTTCACAAAAGTCAACAGATGCTTCCAACTCTTCAGTTGGGGAAATGTGGATGTTTAAACATAGGCAGAATGGTGAATGTTACACAGGGTGTGAAGTGGCCACTTCAACCAGCCATGACTTCCATATTACCTTCTCAAAAATGTTTTCCCTCTCAGTGCTATCAAACTTAGATCTAAATATTGAAAAAAATAATATAAAAATCTAAGGAGGAAATCCAGCCTGTCTTCAAACATTTGGAGGTACTCAAAACATTGTTGAAAAATATTGCTTGAAAAATAATCCGGAAAGAAAAATTTCTCTGTGATGGAAGTACAGTGGTTTTAAAATATTTTTTTATATTTTTTATTAATCAACATACTTTGTTCAGGGCAGCTACCAATAAAGTAAGAATCGCAATTATGATTTCCAACCTCCATCAGGGAGAGAAACCATCAGAAGAAGAAGAATCAACATACACATTTATATGTTACATGTTTTTTTATTCCATACAAATCTACTTTTATACCTCTCCGAAAAAAGAGACTAACTCTTGTGTCTACATTGTTTTAGTTATTTATTTATTGGAATTTATATGATTTTGAACATACGAGTACATGAGAAAAAAAATAAACTTATGGGATATAAAAAGAAAAACAGAAAATAATAATACATTCATACTAATTAAAATTGAATGAAGTTTTTACACTTTCAAAAAAAATCTTTGAATTTGCTTTGAATTTATTTATTGATATATTAGTTTTATAGTTCATCGGGGAGATTATTGTAATTTTTGACACCTTTGAAGACAAATCTATTTTGACCATAACTTGTGTGGAATTTAGGGATTTTATGTATTAAAAAATATTTATTCAAATACTAAAACTAAGCCAAAATTTAAAAAATATATCTCATTATGTATCTTATTATCAGCGCTATGATTTTTCAAAGTTTTTGAACTGTGGAATTACTCTGCTGTGAAATCAGAAGTTCTGAAAGTCAGAAGAATCTTTTCCCTTTTATTTTTTTAATATTTGCGTTTTTATGATTTATATGATGTTTAAATTTTTCGGACCTTTTTTAACGAGCTGTAAATAACTCAAAGTTAGAAAATGGGAATCAAGTTATGGTAGAGTAGGGTTCGAACCTCGGACCTCTGATCCATGAGTCCGCGACACTAGCCACGGAACCGCAACCCGTTTCAAAAATGGGGTTCTTCGGTTTTTTCTGTTGATTGGTGAATTAGCTTCCCGTAAACCGGAAAACTATCACAACACTATCATTGATTGATTCGGAAGAACAAGTGATGTCGTCCAAATTAGTTCGTTTTTACTAAATTTTTTTATTCATTTTCTAAAAACTTCGCAGTATAATTTAATGCTTTAATTTTTACTGCGCGTAAGAAAACATTTTTTATATCCAATGTCCCGTAACATAGAACTTTCTCATTTCAACAATTAGGACATGGTCCTCCTGAAAAGTCTGAATTAGTATTCCAGGGCTGGTATTCCAAACGAAATTATAGCGCGGTATAGCGCGTTTTTACGTACTAAATACGCATTATAGCGCGCTGTAAACGCTTTCGGAATACCAGCCCAGGCCAAACGAAATTTTTATCAAGTTGTTCCTTACCAACCTACTGATGTACGAGTAGGTATAGGGGAGCGTAGGGTAATGCCGTACACCTATCTCTGAACGTCATTTTCCTAGAATCCATTCTGTACAAGGCATACTTTATGTACCAATTCACCATTAATTAAGTTTTATTTGACTAAAGCATGTGGGACTCCCACGGAAAACTAAAAAATATAGAATATCGAAAAGCAGGAAGTACGGAATCACCTGACACGTCAGTATAATTTTAATCACGTCAGTTTAATTATAACATTCCTTCAAGGCTCAAAAAAGCACAAATAAAGGTATTATTTCAAATGATAAAATGACTTTATCAATAAGGAAGTTCAGTGTCTTTTAAAAAAAAATTTTTTTTAATAGACTAATAAACTAAGCCATTTATTTTATATTTTGTTTTAATGGGTCGTATTATCAGCGCTATGATTTTTCAAAGTTTTGTATTTCTGAAATAACTCCGCGTCTGACGTCAGAGGTTCTTCTCTGTTAGTTCTTCCGATTGGTTCGTTTACAGTTAGCAAACCAGATATCCTTCACCGCTTTCATATCATTGGTTGGTTCATATAAACCAGTGACGTCGTTCAAAGTAGTGCGTTTTTATTATTTTTTTCGTACATTTTCAAGAAGCTTTGCCGTACAATTTAATGCTCTAATTTTTACCGCGTGCGAGAAAACGTTTTTTGTAACCAAGTTTTCATAAGGCTGAAGTTCCTGATTAAACCTTAAGTATAATTTTTCCAAGGGTAATTGTCTGTAGAAGTCTCACCACTGCAAAAAGCATTTGCTCACTTTACACATGACACATTTATGCCAAAATTTTATGTTACCAAATTCTTGGCATATTTCTCTCATTATCTTATCTTAACTTTATGTTCTTTCTCCACTTTGGCAATTCTGATATAAACTTTGAAAAACATAGTAATGAAGTCAAGTGGCGTTAGCTTGGTGTAATATAAATAGTTATGGTGGTTAATTCCGTACAGTGTACGGAATTAACCGAAAACATATTATATATTTGCCTTCAACGTGCTATAGTTACAAAAACATCTACAACTAAGTGTTACATCGCCGATATCGTTATGCTAAATATGCTTACAAAATGAAATTCAATACCGTCACTTCCTAATTTCGTAAAGATATGTGCTAACGGCTTTTTTTTAAATTTGAAAATGTTGTAACAGCGAGTGTGAAATTGCATCCCATCTTTCCCATCCGCCGCAAACGTTTCTCTGACTGATATAATACGTTGCGAGTAGGCACAGGTACCTCAAGATTATTTTTTTGAGCTTCAGGTCAGCTCGCAACTCAAATACTTGAGGTGGAGTTTTGAACCGGCTCGCAGACCAGCTCAATTGTTCACCAAATCACCACTAACGCGTTGACTCAGCTGATATAAAGCGTCACGTACAATTCGAACGAAACTCACAATGAACTGCTGTGAGCTGTAAGCCGCCTATTAGAAGCTTGAGCTGCAGCTCAACAGCTCAAAGCGTTAGAACCGTCTTTTTGAACCGGTTCAAAATTTAGTTACCCATGTCTAGTTACGAGGGTCCAAGAATACACAAAACGAACGAAAATGACGAAAAACAAAATGACGTATGACAGATACTAATATGTAACTCGCTTTCTTCCAACTTAGAACTGCTTTACGGAATTGGCCGCTGTACGGTTTTATCTGACGTACGATGTTTTCTTTTTGGGAGACGGTGATAAATGTATGTTACGAATGGAAATTTGAATTTTTAAACTTAACACTTGCAGAAAATAAACTTGTAATATTAGTAAATATTTATGATAGTACCAGTAGTCTTTTTTATCGATATTTTTGATTTACGACACCTGAAAATAATTAATTCAATCTATTAGTGAAAAAAAGAGCAAAGTAGTCAGTTGCCATTTTCATATTTGGAATTTTCAGTAATTTATTATAAAACATCTTATAAAAAACGGTGATAATTTTTAATATTTTTTATGCATCCCTTCCAGTCAATCTACTGATAACTAGCCAATGAATAATTATTTTATGAACTAATGCAGACACAACATGTCATTTGCTTCATCATCATTTTTAACTGCATCTGCGAATAATTTTATACAGAAAGAGAAATGTTTAAGATAATTAATGTATTGACATTTTCCACACTGCCAAATCAAGCTTAAACTTGCTACTAATGTTTCCTATATGTATTTGGGTTTTGTGTCGTTGTTGGATTTTTTTCCGAGGCGTCATCTGGAGCGTGCGGCCGGGGTCTCAATTTGGAACTAACACTGTATTCCTTCACTTTTATACTGGGAAATTGGAAGAAGGTGATTGTGCTGACCATGTGTATTGTATTGATCACAAATTGGCAATACTGCAGTGAGGGTTACAGTGAGAGCTTTTAAATGTTCTTTGTTTTGTTATTTCCGCGGTTTGATTGTAAAGAAATATTAAATCGTCGCAAAATCAGTTTTTTAAAAATTGATAGTGATATGCGAAACTGAAGAAAGACACGAGTCTTTATGAACAGTTTCGGGAAAGGGGTGGATGCTTTCATTGTATACAGAAAGAGAAATGTTAAAGATAATTAATGTATTGACATTTTTCACACTGCCAAACCAAGCTTAAACTTGCTACTAAAAAATAGTTTAGGAATTCGACTGCTGCATAAATTTGATAGGTCAATTTGCAAAAAAATATTTGTTTTGTTGATACATTAAACTTGTACGTACATTTAAAAAAAATCTGTAAATTTGTATTTAAGATGTAAAATATTTATTTTCGCTTTCCCAATGAAGAAGTTCAGTGGTTTTTATTTATTTGTCAATAGAGCAAGTCAAATTTTTAATTCTTTTTTATGTATCGTATTATCAGCGCTGTGATTTTTTTAAAGTTTGGAATTTCAGAAATTACTCCGCGTGTGACGTCTCAAATTCTCTTCCGCTTCTTCTCGGCCAGTTCTACCGATTGGTCCGTTGACGGTAAGTAAACCAAAAATATTCCACAACTCTTTTATCGTTGATTGGTTGATTCATATGAACTAGTGACGTCGTTCAAAGTAGTTCGTTTTTATTAAAATACATTTATTTCTCACATTTTCAAGAATCTTTGCATTTATAATTTAATGCTCAAATTTTTACCGCGCGTAAGAAAACATTTTTTGTATCCGATTTCCTGGAAGGCTGATGTTCCTCATTCTAGATTCCATGGATATTTAAATTATATTTTTTGTGTTTTTATTTTTATTGTTGTGAACCCTTAGCTCTTAGATTAAGATAATGTGTTCTTAATAGGGTGCTTCAATATAAAGACATTGCAACAATCCCAACAAATATTAACAGAACGAATAATAATATTTTAAAAAATGATTTTAGCCCTTCCTAGCTTAATTCTTTACTTTTATTTTATTTACCCAAGCCTTTTAAGTATAATACACAGCATAACAATTTATGTGTGTCCAGGCAGATGAAGAATACAGTTCTGTGTGTGAAATATAGCTAGAACCCTGTACGAATGTTTTCCACTTGATGGCTGCTCTCTGGTTAAAATCCTAAAAAAACAAACCTGGTTCAGGTAAGTTCGTTTTATTGTGTAGTGGTTTTGCGCGTTTGTATACCATTCTTGAGATCCTGGATTCTTATGCAACATTTCATTGTTCCCTGACCTAAATCATAAGACTGATCACCTTACGAAGGTAACGAGATCATGAAGATGTAACAAATGATCGAACTATACAGCATTTGGTTTATCAATACAGTGCCCTATGCACCAACGGATGTGTAAAGGGAGATGGAACACTTTTATATTTAATGTATATAATACGTTTATGTTTATATAACGTACCTATTTAAGCCGTATACACCAATAGGATAATAATAAATCTAATACTTCATATAGGTATTCATAAAATATTCAGAGGAACTAGTGAATTTACTAACATAATTGTCAATATAATGTGTGCCGTGATCACTCAAACCAGCCAATGACAGGTTATAAGCTTTGTAAATGCCTAAGCTTTCATATTCCCTTCTCAAAAATATCATCCATCCCTGTTGTCATATATTTTGATCAATACAGTGTCTTCATCTTTAATTTTGAACAAAATATGTAATTTTATGAATACGTACAGTAAAATCAACAATATTTTGCAAAGGAATGTCAAAATGTCCACCCCAATATTTGTTTATTTATACTTTTACATTGTTTGTATTCTTTTTTTTTTTAAACAGAATAATGTTTCCTCACTGGGGCGCCCCGTGCCGAGGGAAACATTTTACAAAATGTGAAACATGCCTTAAATTAGTTATTTAACAAAGTTAACATAATAATAATAATAAAAAAACTTTATTAATCTAATTAACCTAATTATCATTAACATAATAAACAATATAAACTAAAATAATCATAAAACACATAACCAGTTTATAAAGACCAATAGACCAAATTTCATAAATAGTACATACATTTTACCTGTTTGGCTTGATCTACTCATCGATCTGTGTGCAACCCACCTCCACTATCCATTTCTTAATGGCAATTTTATACTGTGAGTACTTACTAACTGTCCTTATGGATAATAGAAGTAGATTGTACACTTTGACCGAGTAGTAGGCCAATCGTCTTTGACCGAAGGTTGTATTAATTTTTTTTTTTTTCAGAATCAGGGTGGAGTATCTAGTAACTCTTGTATTTGTAACGGAAGGTAGATAATAATTTTTATGTGCGTATAGTAACAGAGCTTTTACATAAAGTTGTTTAATAGATTTTACATTAAGATTTTCAAAGTTACTGAAGGAGCTAGTTCTGATTGGGACTCTTAAGATGATTTTTATTAAAGCTTTTTGTGCAATTATTATTTGTTTGATCAGTGTGTCATTTGCACATCCCCGTCCAATTATTCCATATTCCAAAACTGATTAAGTTATCGCGTAATATATTTTTACAAGTTCTTTTAGGCTAATTATATTTCTTATAGTTTTAAAAGAGTAAATTTGCTTTTTCAATTTATTTTTAATATGTTCGATTTTATTAGTCCATCTTAAATTTCCATCTTTATAAATGCCTAAATATTTAATTGAATCTACTCTGTCCAACGATTTACAAATATATTTAATATTTGGAATTTGGTTATTGTAATTACAGCTGTGAATAGTTAAGGAAAGATTTGGATTATATATTTATTTATTTATTTAACTTTTGTACATAATGTTATTTGTACATTGGCGGGCTTATTGCCAAATGGCAATTTCTTCCAACCAACCAATAAAATAAAAGTTTTATTTTTATAATTCAAGTTACAGAATAAATTCAATAGAAAAAAAAAGATTAAAAAGCTAAAAGTATATAAAAATAGAAATAAACGTATTTGTTTATAAATTACCTTAAATCAAAACTATTACTCAATGGGAAAAAGGAAAAAAGAGGAAAGAGGAAAAAGGAAAGGAGGAGAGATTAAGGAAGAGAAAGGAGGTGTTTTTTCAGACGTGATTTAAACAGAGATAATGTAGTAACATCTTTGATGGTGGGTGGGAGATGATTCCACAGTCGAGCCGCATGGACACTATATGAGTTAGAGAAGAAAGAGGAATTGTGGATGGGTATTAAGAGAGTGCCTTGAGAATTAGAACGAAGAGGTAAACCATGAACTGATAAGCGTTGAAAATTTTCACGCAGGTATATAGGAGCGTTAGGACTATGAAGTACATTGAACAGAAGTGAGAGGGAGTGATAGTCTCTCCGCTGTCTAATTTTGAGCCATTTCAGTTGCCTACGATAATCAGAAATGTGGTCATATTTCCTAAGACCAAAAATGTACCTTATGCATGTATTCTAAAGTCGTTCAAGTTTATCGAGTTGCTCACAGCTTAAATCAGTCATGGAAACATCAGCGTAATCTAGAATGGATAGTAGTAATGCTTGTACAAGGGTGCATTTAGTACTAATGGGTAAGAATTTTTGCAACCTTCTAAGTGAGTGTAGACTGAAAAATATTTTGTGGCTTAATTCATTAGTATGAGCTCGCCAGCAGAGATGTTCATCTATTTGTACTCCTAGATTTTTTACGGATTTCTTGTATTGAATATTGGTACGATTGACAATAAGAGGATTAAGTGAAGGTATGTCTAGCTTACTAAGCAATCTTTGACTACCTGCAAACATAATTTTTGTTTTAGATGGGTTTATTAGTAAACCATACTCTTTTGTCCATATATGGTTTTATTATTAATTTAAAATGTTATGTATTTTGTTTTCAAGTGATTTAGTGTTAAAAAATTTTAGTCTTACCATTTTTTTAAATTGTGTATGTATATAAAGTGTTAAATAAATAAAATATTTATAGACAAGTAAGTACCGAATGGATAATTATCACCTGCATCAATGAAGGTTTTAGCTCTATTACTTATCAATATTTATATTTATTGAGTACAGATACATAGCTGATAGTGACACAACCAGATATGATCCTTGCTTGAGAACTTGCCCTGACTCACTAGAAAATCTGTGTTGAGTCAGGGCACTTATAATGCATTCATGAACATACATATACACGTGCATACATTCATCCGCACTAGAGGCGTTTCCTTGCCGACCATGCACGAGGTATCAGGTTTGATACCCAACGTGGATGATTTACAATATCTATTGTTCCATATGGAACTCCCGCAGATCTCACCATACCTAAAATGTAATTTTTCACATGTTTTGTTGTTTTATAAGATTTTAACTGTTGAAGAGGCAATATCATTGCATGAAAATTTGGCAGATGAAGAGTTGGATGATGATGAGGTGGTTACAATCGAATTTAAAATTCATGTTTAATTCTTAAGAAGAAGGTAGCAGGGTCAAAATTTAACATAGGTATGCTTTCTCGTGAATACACTGAAACAACTCCAACTACATTTGACAAGGCCTCCATCCGTATAACTCAATGGGTTGACAACACTGTTTCTTTGACAAATTATGGAAAGTATCCATTGGATCAAGCCAGCCATGACTCGCGAACGGAGCAAAAAAGATCTCCATTGAGAGGCCATATACCTTTTATCGGTTCAATAGAACTATGTGTGCAGCTGATAGAATGGATCAAAACACAGCATGCTTTCAGGTTTCTATCCGCCAACAAAAATGGTGTTGGTCTCTTTTTACTTGGGCCATTAATGGTACTATACAGAGTTGTTGGCTTCTGCAATGGAAAAAGCGACAAGAAATTTTACATTGCCGCAATTGGAATTCCTTTAAGAAATTGCAAAGCATTACAGTGACAAGGATGCCATCAGAGAATGCTTTATGGCACCTGACAAACCTATCAAAATAAAACAAACTGCCATGCAGTGCGATGGCTCCATCCCATACTATCTTGGACAAGCTCAAACCTCACCATCCAAGACCGGTAAAGTATATTGTGTGGCTTGCAATTGCAAACAACGAACCCAGTGCAAGGTTTATAATTAAAAACAATATTTAAATGTCATACCAGTTTTCATTTATAAATGAAGCAATATGACTATTCAGTACTTGCCAACAGTTGGAGATGGAATTGTTTTTTCTTGAGGCTCCAGGGGTGAAACAAAAATTTTAAATTTTGATAAAATTGTAAATTTGTTACTTCAATAACATCATCACAAAATTTGGAAAAAAAACATCTTCGTCATAATTCCATTAAAATAAAAAATTATGTAGGTTTGTGAGATTGAAAGAAATATATACTCAAACTGAAACAATTTGTTTTAAACAGCATGATAATCTTATATTAAAATTCTCTCTCAGAAGTGTGAAAAGGAAAATGTCCAAAGTGTTATTCTTCAACATGAAGGTACTCCATCATCATGTGTATATCAAAACACAAAACCATGCTTATAATTGCTTGTCTTTAAAGTTCACACTACTCACGAAGTTGGCCAAAGCTAGCACTGATTAAATTAGGGTTTTCTTTTATGTTTTTGACGAGTTTGTAACAGCAATTACTCTTTTGTACTCCAGACTATATATTGAGTTTATAATATACAGCTTGGCCACCACATACCGCACATCACATCTGTGTTAAATGAACAATTAAATTCTCATTTAATTATGTCTGATTTTATTCTGAATTTGTTATTTACTATTTATAAATATTTTGTACTGGGGATTCCATATAACCGCAACATACTCTAACTGTAAATTACTCTTTTCTCAGTAAAGTACTACACTTAGATATACTCTAAGGTAGTACAAGTTTTTTTATGCTTTTAAAATCGTTGAAAAAATGCATGAAAAGTCCTAGCACTTTAAATGATAAGTTTTTTCATTTAATCGGTGTGATAATCAAATATAAGTTTCTAATAATAACCTTCCTGGGGACCGTGATTCATCAAAATATGGGATATTTATAGTTTTATGCTTGGATAAGAAAGAAATACATTTATTTATGTAAAGAATAAACTAGTTAGTTCGACAATAATCAGAGTACAGGAATGTAGTCTTCAATTGATATTATTTTCAAAAAACTTTACATCATCAGCAAAAAGTATGTGATTGGCATTTACAAAGTACTTATCGAAATGTATGCGCCAATAAATATACCAAAAGGAGAAGTCTGATTATATTTGTATTTTGTAGTAAAAGATGCAAATGATTGAGTTTTATCAATTTCAACATACTCGTTACATCAGCCCAAACAGAGATCAAAAATTGTTCAGCTTTGTTAACTGAAAAGTTTTAAGTCATCTGTGAATAATAATTGAACATTATTATGTCTTGTTAAAAACCACAAACAACAATTTTGTAAATACAAATAAAGGTAACAGTCAAATTTATGGAAAATTTATTATAGCAGGTAATGAAATGCAATCATATAATATAACTATTTAAAGTATTTAAAAGTCATTGAATATTGAAAATCTTATGAACTTCTAACTTATAAACAATTTACAAATCGTTCGTCTACTTTTAAAAACAAATAAATAAGCATTGAAAACATAAAAAATGTTTTTTTATTATTTTTAAATATCAGTTCTGGATATTAATATTTTTATGACATATCTAGTTTTATTTATTTACTATTGTAAAAACTAATTGAAATAAAAAAAGAATTTTAAGAAAAGTACTTGCTTATCAATTTTCACCTGCTTTTCCAGATTTTTCTTAGGAACAAGTGTTTATTAAAAGTACTGCCATCTGTTGATTGTCTTTGTAAGCTAAATAAAGTACAGGCCGAAAATTTTTCATTTGTCAGCTTGGCAAATTGTCACCCACAATACATTGCGCAGAAATGGCCGCCATGTTGCCTCTTTCCGAAAGATGTTCTTGACTGTGTGTGTTTACGAACGACTTTAAAGCATACTTAGTGGAATATTTTTTTGTGTGAAGCTTTATGTGAACAATGGATACTTTTAGTTAATGTGTATTACATCGTAACGTTGGATAAATGAATTTAACCCTACTTGCTGCGAATTTTTCGTATGTAGTTTCATTCGATTTGGACAGCTCAACATGGCTGACAATCTAAGTCAAAAGTCACATAAAACTAGTGAAAAAAACAAATATAACAATGTTATGCATCGCACTACGAGTGAATCTCTCCGTCTAAACGATACGGAGAAAGGTAACAGCCATCCCACCAGCCTGCAATCCGCGTCACATAACACTAGGAAAATATCTTCGTTTCAAATCACCAGTGTGACAGTCGGTTCGCGTGTGAGTACGGATGCAGGAGAAGACTCCGCTGACGATTTAGACGAATCTCATACCGATGACATCTCTAGAATTACGGATTTAGAAAACGAAACGCCTAGTTTTTCCGAGGATACATTCTCCAAAGATGACGTGTTTTATAACGCCTCTAGTGCTTCGTTAGGTTGTGCGCCAGTGATACCGACAAGTTCCCAGTATGGGCTCGCGATCGTAGGCCAAGATGGCAACAACCCCCACGGACCGGGAGTGCCGACCCTCAACAACACGGACGTGGGCGAGATGCACGTCAGCGTAACTAACTCCGGTACCGGAAGCATCTACAACATCATCGGCAACCCCAAGCCTGCCGAAGGAATGAAGGAGATACAGGAGCATGTGCGCAACGAGAGGTTCAAGGTTGTGAAGATAGAGAGTACGGAACCCTTCCGGAGGGGTCGGTGGATGTGTATGGACTATTTAGATCATACTACCACTCAGCCTAGTGCCCCCGTCTTAGTCAATAATAATGTGGACTGTCAGACGGAGACGTCTACTATTGTGAATGTGCCCGATAGTGGAGTGGTGTTGAACGACGGTCAACACGAAGACCCTGTCTCTGTTTCTGATCCAAATGTTAACAAACCTCCGGCAAAAGATCTTCAATTACCAAATACTCATCAGCACGATCCCAATATTCCGCATTCTTTTCCTATCGCCTCTCCCGGTCAATCTCTCACGCAACCTATTAATATGATGCAAACAAATATTTCCCAGAACCAACCCGCCAGTGTTTCTGTGCAATCCCCGCCTATTGAGATCCCGCAACAAATTAGCCAGTCGCAGGCCATGCAGGGCAACGTACAGCAGCAGGCGCAGAGCATGTCGCACATCGCGCACAACCCCGCACCCCCCACTAACCACAATGCCACTTCGCAGCCTCAAGCAGTTCAGCAGATGCCGCAGAGCTTTCCTTCCCACCAACTGCAGCAAGTTATTGCGCAATCTCAGGGCTTACCTCAAATGCAACAAATGCAGATGCATCAACAGTTGCCTCCGCAACAAATGCAACAAATACAAAACCAACAGGCCCAAATTCAACAAATGCAAGGCCAGCACATGAGTCATAATGCTTCCCAAATGCCTAACATTCAGCAATTGCAGCAGATGCCCCAGATGCAGCAGCTGCAGAACCAAGGACAAATTCAACAAATGCCCGGACAACAAAACCAAATACAACAAATTCAGATGCAACAAATGACTAATCAGCAAGTTTCAAACCAACCTCTTCACCAAATGCACCCGCAGCAAGCTCCTATTCAGAACATGCCCCAGCAAGCTCACCATATGCAGAACCAGCAACCCTTACCGAATCAGCAACCCCAAATGCAACATTTGCAAAATCAGACGCAAATGCACCCGATGCAGACGCAACAATCTCACCAAATTCCAAGTCACATGCAACAGATGCAACAAATGCCCCAAATGAATAGTCAAGGTCAGGGAATGCCTCAGATGCATAATCAAACTCAAATGCATCAAATGACATCCCAGCAGGGGCAAGTGAATAATCAAGGGGGGCAAGTTCAACAGCAACATTCTATGCATCCCCAGCTACAGCAGCAGAACATGGGGGCGGTCCAACATAATTACAACAATCAGCCGGGTGCCCAGGCGGGGAATCCCCAGAATATGATGCAGCAACAGCCGCAGCACATGCCCCAGCAGACGCAGGTGTCGCAACCGCTGGTCCAGCCTCAGCACAATGTGCCGCAATACTACCAACAGCAATCTCAGTTAACTCAACAAGGCCAAAGCCTGACTCAAGAAGTTATGGCAAACATAGTCAATTCCCAACAAGGTGCTACGTTACCCAGTAATTTGCAAAGCATGAGTTCACAACCCCAAGGATCGACATTGCCCGCAAATTTACAAGGCCTATCATCTCAGCAGAATTCTTCTATGCATCCTATTAATCAAGCTCCTCAAAATACTATTCAAATGATGTCCCAGGCTCCCCAAAACATTCCCATGTCTATGGATAGTAACCAGTCCAATATGCAAATACCTGTGTCGGACCCTATTTATATGCAGACATCTAATGTCAATCAGCAGATTCCTATGAATCAGCACATGGGGGCTCAGCAAGCCATGCTCAATCAACAGGTATCTTCTTCCCCCAATCAAGGGCAATCTGGGCACATCTCTCAGCAGAGTCAGATACCCCTTTCCCACGTGATGCCATCGCAGCAGGCCATGAACAATCAACCTGCCATGCCCAACCAGGGATCTGTCATGAGTCAAACTAACATGTCTAACATGCAGAATGTCCCGGTTCAACAAAACCAACAGATTAATCAACAAATGCCTCAAGTCTCGAATGTAGTTCAGCAGCCTTCTCAACCGATGATGCAAAATATGGTGCCTCCTAACCAACAAAACGTTATTCAACACGGACAGAATATCCCCATGTCCATGCAACAAAATCACCCCGGAAACATGCAAGGTTCGTCGGTTCACTCCGTTCCCACGAGTGTTGTTCAGTCGCAGACTAGTATGCATCCGCAAGTCGGAATGCCCATCGGTGGTTTTAATTCTCAGGGCAATGTGGGCTCCATCCCGCAGAATGTCATGCCAGCAATGTCCCAAACCAATATGACGGCCACTATGGGCATGCAGAATGTGAACAATTCGATGGATATCCACATTACGCAGCAGAACATATGCAGTACGGCTACAGCCTCCCAGCCCGTCATGTCGGGCACTAACTCTCCGGTGGTGTCGTTACCGGTGAGTTCCGGCATGAACTACGCTCCCAACCCGGGTGTGGCTCCCAACACTGTGGAAACTCAGAACTTCGGTAGCCCGGTGAACACGGTAGTGTCTCATGTGGTTAACAGTTTGGTGAATAGTTCAGTGGGGCTCTCGGCTGGGGAAGTGCCCACTAATGATAGTGGTGGAGGTACACCGGCCACGGATTGTGCGCAACTTGGTGATATTAACGAAGGGAAGGAGGACGCTCCTGCACAAAACACTGAAGAAAATGAGAGGTGAGTTTTTATTTAATTTATTCGCTCATAAGGTACTTTTTATTGTACTACGCTATCTTGCAAAGATTTTTGGTTACTAATTTTAACATCTCAATGCGGGGTAATTTGTATATTGCTTATTAATACGTATTATACTCCTACATAAATTCCTTGTTACCCAATTATGTATAACAAACAGAACCTGTAATTAGATTTCAGTCATTGTATTCACTATTTATATTTATCTTTAAAGAATGAAATGTTTTTGTTATCTGATAAACATATTCCATTACTAAATACTACAAATGTATTAATCATATTCATTAATATGTTTCTGGTTTATTCTATACAATCATGGAACCGAGGATTACCTAGATATATATACATCAACTATCGATAACTACGAGAATCAGCTTGATATATAATCTACTATTGAAGCCAGGATTACTTTGAACAATACTGATTATTTTTATATTCGTAGTATACTATCTTAATCTTTTCCTTGTTTGTATATGAATTTCATTATCTTTACCTACCTCAAGGTGGAGGTAATGGAGGCACGCTACACAGACATCTCTCTATCAAGTTGTCTATGTGTAAACCTTTATTTCTATATCCTACCCCTCCCTTTCAACACTTCTCAATTATTTTGAACATTTTTGACTTTTCCCTTGATGCTCTGTGTGGTAACCTATCCCACCAGCATATTTTTGGGGTATACATTGTATAAATTTTATTTAACTTTTAAAAAAAAAAGTATTTCTTTAAAATATATTTTTACAAAAATGACAAAACCTACATAAATTATCCAACATATCGTGAGCATGCTTCGAAAACTCATAGTTTTGCTATTATGCACACTTTTGATTTTAAGTTTCTTTTGCTTTACATAAGTACAAAGCATCAGCAATGTATTGTGTTAGTATGGAAGTGTTTTATTTTTTTCAATATGTCTTGTAGCAGATGTTCATAGACTGACTTGAATCAATGTACTGTACAATTATCAATTTTGTAAAAAAAAAACTTTGAGATATGTTTTACTGAAAAAAAACAATTTGTTTTTTTTCAGTACAAGAACCTGTAATTAGAGCGTTAATCCAGAACTAAAACTTGGTAAAAAATTATCGAAATCGTAAAATTTTACTTTTCCCTGTATACTCACGATATGCTATATGTCACCGCCATATAGTAGTTAAATCTTCTTCTTCTTCGTTTTTTCATAGCCTTTTCACATCTCAACTCGGGTGTTCTGGCCAAGTAGTTTAAATCAGCCACTCCACTGAGCGGCTAGACTCTTCATTCAATGCCGTCATTCAATCGAATGGCTAAGCCGTTCGTTGAATATACGTTTAACGAAAGGTTTCAACGTCGCTTAACCTCTTTAATTTGAATACAACAATAATAATTGATGTATTTTGTTTTGTGAAGTTAGGTTAGACTAGGATGGGTTGGTTTAAATTTAATAAAAAAACGCTTTTTTATTTAACTTAATCCTTAATTTAACTTGATAATTAATTCTTAACTTAATGAGTTGAGTAAAAAAACGTTATTTTATTATTAAAATTAACCCAACCCATCTTATCCTAACCTAACCTGGGGTGGTATTCCAAACGCTCTCACGGCCGTATTATCTCGCGTATTTACTTACAAAATACACGAGAAAAACTGTTTTCTCGTGCCGCGAGAGCGGTTCAGAATAGCACCCTTGTTGGATTTTGGTTTGGCTATTTCCAAAGGGATAGCTTTCAACCAGCCGACACGTGAGTGACACGATGAGTTATCTTTATTCATACAACGGACGGCCTGGCCATTCAGTTGAATGCCGGCATTTAATAAACAGTTTAGCCGCTCTGTGAGTAGCTGATGTAATTATTTAGCGGCGACATATATATACATTATCTGTGGTATTTATTCAAGTAATAAGAACTGTTGTGTATGTTTTATTACTCATCACTTTTCTACTGAAATTATGAGTAACCATGCATACCAACTTCTGATTGATCTATATGATAATACCAACTTTTTATGTTTTCACAAGTATTCATGTATTAGCCTAAAATCTACGAGATCTTATCTAAACATACACACTTGTGTACTTTTTACTTGATTGTACACCTTTATGAAAACAATTTAATTCATGTACATAATATTTTAGTGCTGTTAAAAATTAGTATCGGTGGAAACAAGGATATCCAACTAGTATTAGTTTATGCGATCATAAATTAGACAAAATATCATTCATCGTCGATCACTTTCATTTTGAAATTATTCTAGCGCTTTCGCCTTGAGCATGGAAGGTCGGTGGAATGAAAGTGGAAGGCCTCGCCGAGTCAAGTTCAAGGCTCCGGTTCGATCTCCGCGCAGATCAACACGATCGGCCACCTCCGTGAGCGCCCGTTCGCGAAGTAAACTTATCTTGATCATCGGATAATTTAATGAGAAAAATCCTCCTACGTCACGTCTGCGTGATGCGAAAATCACATTATCTCTAGGGTACACTTTTCACGTCGGCAAAGACGAGCTTAGTGCTGGATACAAATAGTTTTATGTGTTTTCAAAACATACACAATCATTATTATAAGAAAACTGTAAATAAATAAATTAACGATCAAGTGAATTGATTAGTCGCTGCGTTTGTTTTGTGTTTATCTGAATAATTTTATGTAAGTACTTATAAATCAACACTTTCATAATTGAAAACGTATTGATCAAATATTTTATCTTTCCGTTTTTTTACAAAACGCTGATGTGTATTATATTATTATTATGGATAACTTATATAGCGCCTTTTTCGTAATACAAATACATCAAGGGCGCTTTTCTACTCTACGGTGAAAATTAATAATTTGTCAACTGGTAACAATCACCTTACTCTATAATTGATCCCCGTTACATAATGTATAAATCGGTTGGAATAAATATTTGTCAATATTAAGTGGAATAAAATGTTTTCTTATCGAATTTGGACGCATAAGATAAAAAAATAATGCTTTCTTTTAATCGAATCCATTATCTTCTTGGTATTTTTATGGTTAATAACATTCAAACAAAGTATAGAATTTATCGCAATATAATTTTTTGTGTACTTACCTGTAATTATTGTTATGTTTTTAATTACATGCATAACGAAATACTTCGAATTGAATACGAGAATAATTCATTATTATCTTATTACGCACTTTATTCCTAATTTGAGGTGCGTAACATAGTTATGTCGCTATATTGTGTAAACGGTTGATAGTGTTACTTTCCTATCGGATGTTCTATTCTATTATTATATAAGTATTTGAATAGTACCTATTTACGAAGTTTCACGAAATGAAAATAAAATGTGTGGACTGTTTTACATAAATAAAAATAATAATGTAGCATGTAAATTATAGGAATTAAAATAATTGTGTAAGATATTTTTTTAAAATTGAAATACAAAAAATGTTATATTAACTAAGTAACTAAAGGAAATTAAAAAAAATATCTCCAGGGGTTGTATTTAGTTGAAACGCTAAAGCGTTATCTACGCTCGCAAAAGCGTTCCGAATTCCAGCTATTTGAATTTATTTATTTGAATTACAGCAGATTTGATAGGAAAACTCCAACGTTTAATTAATAATGACCACTCGGAATAAAATAAACCGCATTGGTTGCCTATTTATGATTTTTTTTACAAATTGCCTATTATTTCAAAGTACATATGTGAATAAATATGATTACGTCAAATATATTGTTGTACTAACTCGTTCCCATTTTTAAAGTGTTTTTTTACCATGCAAAAAGTATAAAAGGGCCGTAATATCCGTTAAAGTGTATTAAATGCCTCCATTAGAATGAAAAGTGTAAAGTACTCAAGTTATGTAACCATAACATAATAGTCCTTAAAAATAATTCCTTAACTCTTACATATTTTAAATGTTTACTCAATTTTGTGCGACGTATTTAATTTATAACATTTGTTTTAAAATACATAATAGCATTAGCCCTTAAATATTTTTTTTTTTAATAATTTTTTTGCAACAGGGAAAACAATTTTTCATTCTAGGCATTTTTTATAATTTTCTATGTTTTGATCCAGCCTCGTCTACAAACATTTAGACGTGCTCTAAATATTCTCACTGTAGAACGACTTTATGCGACGTCATCAATGAGTCTTTTGACATTTTCGCGTCTGAAGGAATACTTTATAAGAACTAAAAATCAAGGATATGCGTATTATAAAAATATGTATAAGTAATGAGAAATGGAAACAATGCAGACGGTACATATAAGGCGCAACAAGTAACGGATGTCGGGATTCAATTTGTGCATGAATAATTTATTATATTGTTACTCGGGTATGTATTATACGTAAAACAAAAATGCATCAGTCAAGTATGTAAATTATTAAATCAAATTAATTTTAACTACTTAATTAATATTTTTGACATACTTACTTAAAATATTATTGATGTAAATAATTTATTATTGCATATCGGAAATATAAAAGCTTTTACTTCGCTGATTAAGATTGTTGATTTTAGATCGATTTCTGTGGGTGTAGTACTTACGTTTTCATTCAATTACCTATTATAATAGTCGTTCATTTGATACTTTTATATTATTTATGAGGAGACGTTGTGTATGAATTTACATATACTCAATTGTATATAAAAGATAATTCGATTCTTGATTTTCTCCGGTTTCCAAGTTTCCATATTTAACTGCGTGAGTCTCTAGTCTCGGGTCTCGGTTCCAGTTCGTCCAACATGCGGCTTCGGACATTCCTTTCATTACTCCGATAAATGTATTTTTAATTCACAAACGTTCTGACGTGATGCGGAAAGCAAATTCAACACGAAACTGACTTATTTGACGGTCAAAAAAATTGACGTTGGAATTTTTTATTTCCTCTGAAATAAATTCCATTTCAATTCTCGTTTTATATTATTCATTGCTGTCAATTACTGCCAACCTGAACTTTTTATTAAAGATGTCGCATTTTCCGGATTATTATACCATTAACTATTGTTCGAATGAAGTATAATAATTCATCAAGTTTTAACTTACTTATTTATTATTATCATATTATATTCATAAAATTATACATTTATACAACGTTGCTTTGACTATTTAACTAGGGTTATTACCCCGTTCTAAGCCAGTCAAAAATATATATACATAATAAACAGTAATCAATACATAGAAAAATAAATAAAGGTATTAGACATAGAGAAAAACATAGTAAAATACATAATTTTTAAAAAAACATAGTAAAAATGTATTTAAAAACCTAATAAAATTCAGAATAAAAAGAGAATACTTAGTAAGAAATAGGAATAAACTTATTAAAAACATTGTAAAAAAAACTAACTAAAAGTTGTGATGTGTATATGTAGTAAAAATTTAAAAATTCAATCAATAAAAAACTAAAAATATATAATTAAAATTCAAATTAGAACACATCTAACAGCCTAAGCTAACCAAGCTAAGAACTAAGCTAAATATTTTTTTCACGTGGGGAAAAGGATATAAAATTAATCGTTTTACGATGCCGCCGCTTCAGATAGTGCTGCAGCGTCCATCATTTGCAGGAAAACCCTATATAAGTTTTCTTTCCGTTCTTTGTAATTTTCCATATATTGTACTCATTCTTACAACTAATAAAATTAACATCGTTTACTTTTGATTTTCTGGTAAATTCAATGTCCTTCAAACTATTTTTCACAATTTTATTTGGAAAAGTCACATAATTGTAACTTTTCAATTCAATAGATGTCTATGTAGTAATATAATTAGGCCAGCGATCTATAAAACCCGATAGATAGCTCGTATCATGTTGTGATCCAGTTATTAATACGTGATCTATATTTCTATACAGATCGTGATTAGAATCTCTGTCAATCTCATAAGTAAATCTTATAACATATAAAAATCTACTTCGCTTTAGCGAATATGTATTTCTTAGTACACAGATATTATTAATTATTAACAAAGCATATCCCTTAGTTAAACCAATTTTGGGTTATCCGATTCACGTAATTACATTTTTACGAATAAAGTTAAGAAAGAAACCAACCAACCGCCGTCCTAATTCTTTATTTTATTTTTGAATCTTGAAATAAGGCACACGTATTCTTATGTGTGCTCTAATAATAACAATGTACATTATATATTTAATTTACAAGTTACGAGCTGAACCCGGCAATACTTGCTACTGCTTGATTTGAGTACATTTACGTATATATACATTAAATGAACACAATCGAAAGTTTGATACCAATTATTGTATTAAGTTAAAATTCGATATGTATATAATATACTCGTATATAGATTTTTTTTTTGTTATACGTGTACTAATGAGATTGACAGATTCTAATCACGATCTGTATAGAAATATAGATCAAGTGTTAAAGTATTAATAACTGGATCACATGATTCGCGCTATCTATCGGGTTTTATAGAATCGCTGGCCTAATTCTATTACCACATAGACATATATTGAATTGAAAATTTGACAATCGGACATAACCAAAGAAACAGGTTCGGTTTTCTTAAATAAAACCATTGACCTATTAGTACACATAGACGCACCCCGAACCCTCTAAATTTATGACACTTAACTCATGCCCAAATGTTCGGTCATGGCCAACGCGTATTTAGTCGTTCTTTAATCGCCAGCCGGTTTTGACGTGAGCTTGATATTTCTTTTAAAACCCAAATGCCTGATAGAAAGTGGTAGAAATTTCTACCACTATGGCTCAAATAGGCATAACTTTATACCAGGTTTATAAGTAAGTCTCCTAATGTTAATTTCAATTCCAATGAATTTGATCATTAATTACCTATGGATTTAACTTTAAAACAGTCATTTCCCAACGTTATACTTTATATTATATTATAGAATAAAATATGTGTTTTCAAACCTAAAATACCGACATGACACGCGATTTTTCCTAGCAATATGAGAACAGTAGCGAAAATTTTCATGTTTCTGTCATATATACCGTATGTTCTCATATTTTCTTCAAGTCGTTATACTGTGTAAATAAATTTATGTAGGTAAACATAATACAATACTGAAATATTTGCTTTTCTTCAACGAATATTCATCAATGCATAGTAACTTTACCGATGTACGAGTATGTGTGAAATCGGGGTAGGTCGGGAAATGCAAATTTCCGGTTCGCTTTTTGTTCAGTATTTTTGATGCCACTGAGCCACTTCACAATATGTTTTGTATTGTACACCTATATTTTAGTTCACAGGTATTGTAATCCACCTTACATACATTTTAAAATAATTTGGAACCTTGGTTCAATGCCGGTGTCATTTTTTAAATATTTTTTTATAAAATGACAAATCTAGTTTCTCGTAAACATCTTTTAACGGCAATTCCAATCAGACGAAATATTACTTATTGCTCGAATATTCTTTTTTTTTAATAATTTGATTTTCTAATGTAATGTGATGTAGCTTTGATCGCGAAAATCTAAATGCAAAAATATACCATGCTTGTTTATGTTTTATGTTAGGTTTAAATATACATGTTTTTTTACACATCACATAAGTTGACAACGCAAAGCATCTTCTGAAACAAATTTGCATTTAAATAAGATGAACTGTTGTTCCGAATCGAGCCTCAAATCCTGGATTTAATTTGATTTTAATATAAAATTATTGATGACATATTAAGTTATATTAAACTTTCTCTACTCAGAATTTCTACTATGGAATCGCTTGAATGTTTCAATTATCAACATTTTATTTTTTATATAATTTAAACCGTCGCCTTATTTTATTACAATTAACTGAATACATATAATTGGATGGCAGACCCTACTATGTATTATGTTTTTCTTTATTAGTCTCCAAGTATAAATTTTATAACCTGTACGTCTGTTTATATTCGAAATAAATAAAATAAAATATTGCCACAAGCATTTCAGTAACTGGATCTGCGAAAAATGCGATTTGACTTTCTTTTTTACTGGATCTTGAAAAGGTTAAATAAAGACTTTAATTCCAGGTTTAAAAGAAAAAAATATATATATGACTAACTATTGTGACATAAAATGTAAAAAAAAGTTGAACCGCTCTCACGCAAAGTTGAAGAAAATCACATGCGGCGTTGTTCTACGATCCCGACGATTTTTATAGCTGAATATTATCGATAGCAGTTAAAGATATTGCGATAGTAAGTTAGTGTAAAAGTATAAGTAATGCAATAACACAGGCGTTTTTTTTTTAAATTCGATTTTATTAAATTATTTTATCAGTTTTAAAATAAATAACAGTTGGGATTTTTTTTTTCAAGCTAATATTAAAAGTTTTAAAGTATTTTATTTGTCTCCTGGACATTTTTGCTATCGGAACTTAGATCTTACAAGTAAGCCGAAGTATGTAAAGTATATAATATAATCTCCAGTAAATTACGCATACAATTTTGCGTATCTAAGACTGATCATCTTACCTACACGTAACAAATGATCAAGGTACGCTGCTTTAGTGTACCGGTGCAGTGCCCTCCGCCCCTTTAGCCCTGCCTCCCATAACGGAATGATGAACTTAATTAGTTGCTGTTTTAGTTGTTTAATCAATAGTTTTTTTCCTTTTTTTAAAATTTATTTACTTAGTTATATTAAATTATCTTGTCATCAGTGAATTTCGAAAGTAATATTTCTTTTAGTAACGTAAGTATTATGAACTTAGAGTACCATCATGTATTTTATTACTGATTTTACATTGACTAAATTACCTAACGTAACGATAATAAAATGACTTCATAACGTAATTTTCAGCAAAGTAATCGGTTTTCCAAATATATCTTAAGCTTAAACTAAAACTTATTATTTCCCTTTTTTCTGTCTTAGATCTCTAATTGGTATCTTGTCATTTTAAACTTATTCCGCTGTTATAATTTAAGTTTGCGAAACATTTTTCCACATATCCGCAGGTTTTTGTCCGCCATTTTTTCTTTAACCTTTTTTTTATATCTTGTAGTCCTTATCACAGTATTCATTCAGACTAAGAAAAAATACCTGTGAATTATTTTAACTTGGCAGGGATGAGAAATTTCACCCCTTCGGGAGATTAGATAGAAAAAATATTTTCTTACGCGCCGTAAAAATTAGAGCGTTAAATTGCACGGCAAAGCTTCTTGAAAATGTATGAAAAAAAATTTTTTTTTAACGAACTTTTTTGAACGACGTCACTAGTTCATATGAATCAAACAATGATAACAGAGTTGTGAACCAATCGGCAGAACTGACCAAGAAGAAGCGAAAGAGAAGTTGGGGACGTCACATGCGGAGTAATTTAAAAATACACATCTTTAAAATGTCGCAGCGCTAACAATACGATACATAAAAATTTTAGAGTTTAACCTCTACAGTAGTAAGATATTATTGACATGTTAAAATGTCTGTAACTCGGTCGGTAAAATAAATATTTTAAAAGGTATTTATTTTTCTTTGTCGAATCGTCCATAGATGTCAAAAGTAATTAAGTTTTAGACAGTATCTGGGTTTTATAAAGAAATAAGTTCTTGGTCCCAACCGAAGGGCCATACGCTTTTTGAGCAGGATTTTTCTATTAACAAATGATAGAAAATAATAATAAAAAAACACTGAACTTCCACGTTAATTGTTCATTATCTTGAATCTTGCGTAAAAAGCACAGAATGTCAACACCATTTTGCTTATAATAACAATAGTTAACAGCGGCTAACAATCCACCGTTGCTTATCAGGTTGGAAGTTTGAACTGCTGATTGGGTACATAACATTATCATATTTACCTTTTTTTATTTGACTTAATATTTTCTCAACAACCTGTTGATGAAACTTATTCTCTCGTCGTATGCGTTCATTTTTATTTAAAATCAAAGATCCGCGACAGTGATCCGATCCGTTATCGTGTAGTTAAGTTAGCGTTTAACTTATCGAATTTCTCGTAATTAGTGTGTGGTGTGTTGATAATATTATTTATATAGTTGGCCACACAATGCGTCGTTTGCGATGTCTGTTTCTGCACCAGCCGACCCGATGAATGGCCCGTTGGTGTAGTGTTTCCACATTGTTTGCAATGAGTGTCGATTGTTGATGATTGGCTTTTGGAGAAGCGATTCTTACCTTATCGCGGTAACAATAAAACAGTGCCCATTTAGCCTTTCTACAAAGTCTCATCGCTAATAGTTTAGCCGAATGTTTAAACTCGTAATTAATGCAGTTGGTTAGTCAGCTAACTGTGAAGCTGGTGTGGCGGGTTCGATTCCCGCCAATTACAAGAAAAAAAATCCAAGAAATGTTTTTTCTCAATAGGGAAATATTTCATACTACGAACACCGATAAAAACATACGAAATGGATTTAGAATATTTCATTGTATTTTTAAAATCAATATGGATATTGTGGAGAAATAACTTTAAAAAAGAAATTGTTAAAAAAAAAATATTATTAGAAAACCGCGACATGTTTGGCATTGATAGTGTGACGTCAAGATTCGTTACGATGTTGAAAATAAACATGAATCCTGACGTATTAGGGGCGTGGCCAATGCAATGGCCGTTTTTGCGGGAATTCAAGATTACAAATTTGAAAATACTCTTTATGCTACTAGTAAGTGGTATTTTTTTTTCTGGACAGTATTACATCGACTCTCATAGCTTAAAAATTGTTTTAAAAAAATAGGTGATATTTTCCTATCGTTCTGAGTGATATCATAACATAACTTCCTTCCATATTCTCTCTTCCCCACCTGCTGACGAGCCTCTGAAACAGAAGCTTAGCGGGTTTTCTGTTACAATAAAAAATATACGGAATACCTAAAACACGTACGATTTTTGCACAAATATATTTTTATTTTGTCGTATCAAGAGTGTTAGGGCATTTTCAAACGAATGTGAAGATTATTTGGATTGAATGTCCTTGTATAGTTATATAATTCAAGGTACTTAAGTAGAAAATAAAAATAATCTTATGAACTATAGCATGTACATTAATCATAATTGAGGGAAAAACCAATGGTTAAGGGTGAGGCTAAGTGTTTAATAGGTAATGGGGAATTTAGAAATTGGGAAACAATTGTCACGAAGTTTTTATTTTTATATGTTTATATTTGTAAAAATAAAATAAAGTGTTCAGTAGACTCAAATCAGTGTTTGATTTCTAATTATAAGTTTACTTATTTTAAACCTTGTTTTGACGAGTGTTAACGGAACATCAAATATTTTTGAGCATCGATTGTCTTCTCATTAATGTCTTTCTTCCGGCCATTCGGAATACAAAGCGATACGCTGTTCATTGATCCATAACTTGACTATTAGGTAGTAGGGGACGTAGGGGTAAGGAGTAATGCACACATTGCATTGGACCGCGGTACGCCGTCCGTGGCGTGTCTCCTCTGTTCCCGTACATAGTTCTGCCTTTCGTCGTACCAGTTGGGCCATGAATGGGTGACGGTGTTCTATTCGGGCCACACACTCCGCCGTAGTGAAAGTAAACAAACGGCTTCTCGTACATTATTTCCAATAAGTCATCGGCGTTTATCTCTCCCGAGTTCATTCATTTGCCATGTTGCGTTATCTATCCACTCTGAACGGAAAGGCGCCTAGCGACTAGCGACTGGCGATAACTCCGAAACATCGATAGTAGGGAGCCAAGTACGAGGGAAATTGCGTTCATGCGCGTTAGTAAATACAAATACTAAATTCTTTACACGTACAAATGTTGACATTGCTGGGATTTGTTAACGAGAACTAAGAAACGGTAATTCGTTGTATCGCGATTACCGTAATTGTTTGTCTGTCTATTTTTAGAATTATCTGTATCTCAATCTACGCAGATATATAATCTTCGACCATTTCTATCTTGTCGGCCGCCATTACGTTGGTCGATGGCATTGCAACCGGTCTGCTAATGGGAAGTAAAAATACAGTATATCTTTTTGTAGAATTCGGAGGCTATCGACTCTTCGACTGAATGCTTTTTTTGACGAGTCGAATGGTGAGCGATCAAGATGTGAAAGACAGGTCTCAGAATGGATTGTCGTATATTTTTTGAGCACACACGTGACAAGGTGTACCAGCGGAGTCGGTTCGGTGACAGAAGTAATCTTGCGCGCCGTATGACCGTCGCAGGAGAGCGAGGGATCGAAGTCCTTCCCGGAATGCGGATTGGACTGACGAGCCAAATTCGGACACGTTCTTTTTCCCCTTTTTGCAGTCGAGAGCATATCTGACGCTGCCGCTGGCGCTGGCGTTGCGCATTGGGGCGCAAGATGGAATCACGGAATGACTCACCAATCCTAACTCCTCGCCCTTGTAATCAGAACTACTAACTGGTATACTGCTGTCGTAAGCAAAAGGGCAGTTTTTTCACAAAAATCACAAAATGAGTTGAATATGAAAATTCAACAAGAAATTTCGAACCTTTTGATAAAATATAGCAATGAGCATTAAAAAAAATATTTCTGTACGAAAAACGATAGATTTTTTTTCACCAATAACACAATATAAGCAAAAACTCAGTGTAGATATGACACACAGGTTTTATGTTTTAGAAACAATTACACACTGTGTTTTACTTATGATTATTTACAGTTTTTTCTAAAATTTGCAATACACTTGATATACGCTAAAAAGTGTATCTCAAAATAAGACTTTTGCAAATAACTGCCCTTTTTGCTTATGACGGCTGTGAATGTATAAAAATTCTGGAGTTTTTATTAGTTATTTTTTTGTGGAATTTTGTAGGTCCATAAATTTTCTTGAACGGTGCTGTATGCTGTACAAATTTTTCGATATCTTACAGATTTCGTACTATACGCGGCTTATTTACTCAAGTTGTTTTAATTACAGCAAAACGTATTTCTCAAGTTTCTGAACCAAAACGTTAGCGAAAATTACACCAACTTTACTAACTTAGAAAGTTTGATTTAATCGCACACAAGTATAAAAATAACTTTGCAAAATTTGTAAATAAACATGTCGCGGGAGGAACGCGCTTGAAGGTTGTCCACTTCATTTTTTCTTTCCTTTTTATTATAGTTCCGCATTGAAAATATGCGATCCCAACTCTTCCGTTCATTTTGAGTCAAATGTATCATTTTCATTTCGGAAACTATTGCCATTTTTGTTTTCTTCTCACGTTTCGCTTTAAAGATATTGTTTATTTTAAACAAACAAACCATTATGCCGTTTCCCCGCGGAGGAAGGCAGAGAGAGGATGGAACGCACACTCAGCCACGTCTTTAAAAAAAAAAAGAATTTACCAAAGGGATATTTTTTATTCAATATTAATTTTAGAGTAGGTATACATACTGTCCTTTGCATACAGACCTCGCTTACTCTACATTCACGCATCTTACGCACGCGCGACGATTATTCCGATTTTTGACATGTCCATCTTCAAACATTTATTAAATTTGCCCATGCCATATCTTTCTCGTTCTAACTCGTTTTCTGCATCCATCAACATTCGCATCGTAAATGTCCAAACTAACACAGCACTCCTTTCTTGATTCGGTCGATAATTCTCGTCTCATCCTTACATAATGCACGGATATTGACATAAGCGCACCCATCAAACATAGTTTTACCATAAATTCGCCCGAGGGATCGCATTTTGACAGCATTCAGCTACTTTCATCGTTGTTTTTCCAATTCCACACTCTTGTTACCATACATAAGGGTCGACACTGGGTCATACAGCACCTACAAATGGCACCAGGGGTGTTATTCTGAATCTTCCTTACCCCGTAGAGAGTGATCAATGTAGGGGATTTATATTTTTTTCATGCGTTTACATTTTGCTTCATATATGGCCATACTGACGATTAAACGTCAAATAAATATGAACTTGTAAAATCAAACATGATGATTTTCATTTCGAACATTATTGCGACCCAATCATTACCCAAAACACTGAATTAAGTTGAACTGACCAAGCCGTATTCGTTTTTGCTTCAAGTGGTTTCCTCTTCATTAAAGTAAATGCTAGAGAAATTCCTGATTGACCCACTATAGAATATCCCTCCTGATCCCAACACTTTTAAAATAGAAGCAGATGAAAAGCAGAATAATCCACGTTCATGCATTTTAAACCTTGTACATTATAAGCAAGGTAAATAATAAATACAACTACCGTGTAGAAAAAAAAGCATACTTAACAAACAGCACCAAAAAATAATATTGGTGGGTTGGAAGAAATCGCACCACGCCAATAAACCCGCCCATGAATAAGAAACTTGTTTGTGCAAAAAGTAAAATAAAATTTTAAAATCTGAATATAATGTTAAAAACTTGATTCTTGGAATATCGTGTTCCTGTTATACGATCAAAAAATTTATTTTCTATCAAACTGTAGATCTAATTAAAGTATTTTAATTCAAATTTGCACAGCACGAATAGTAAGTTGGACGAAATAGTATGACCTTACGAAGGAGGTTAAAATAATACAACTTTCTTACAAGAGGTCATGGCACATTGAATCCTTGAACACGCACGATAAGATTGCTAAAATATTTATATTTTTTTACAATTATTGAAGTATCATCGTGGAAACACTAAAATACTTGTAATTAGTTTAATTATTGTTTTCATTACAATTGCCATTAGCCATTACCACATATATTTCAGCAATTGACAACACAAACAGAGCGGCGTAATTGATGAAAACACAATAATTAATTTTATTTCAATAAATTATTAAAATAACAATAAACGTTTTTAATAGTAAATAAGTAAAAACCTGGCTACAGGAAAAAAAACTATGAAATAGGATAGTGTTTCATAAGTGAGGTAAGACAACTAAACATCATCATATTTGATAATCAACACACTCCCCAAATTAACCAAAAATCCCCAAATTAACTACTCTCTAGGGGGTAGAGAAGTTTCAGAATACCACTCCAGGGTCCGTATTCTAATAGGAAGATAAAATTTATCTTCATTTTTATCTACAAAGTAAAATTAAGTTTTCTGTATGCAAAATGGAATATGTTTACTTTTTTCTAAATATGTTCAATTACAGGTCACCGACGAAGATACTTTGATTTTTTTTACAAATATACAAATTTTTGCACATAAATATCGATGTTAGTTTGTAACGTCTCGATATGAATCGATGAAGATAGCGTTTGTTATTGCGGCCCAGAAATATTTACCTTTGTATTTTAGTAATGATTTTTCCCCGGTTTCTAGTAGGATCGGCATTCAGTATAGACCCTACCAAGTTGTCGACTATTGGATCATCCGGCCAACTCCACGACATACCGTGACAACATGGTATATCCTTGTCAAGTTATTACTCCACTCATACTAACTCTTCGTAGCATGACGCCACCCTCTCTCCTCGCCTCTCGCCATTCGCCCATCAGCCGTATAAAATTTAATATTATTCGCGAATACTAGACAACTATAATAATTTGCAATGTAGCCCGATATTACGTCGACCGATCGAACATGAAAATATTTAGGCGGCCTTCTCTCGGCTATATTTAAACAACCCCCCCGTAATGTTAATTAATAAACGTAACAACTTTTTTTGTAGAAGAAATAACCTTTTATTTGAATTTATTTATTTATAAACCCTAACGAATTTTATTCCTTTGCCAAAATAAATTTTATTTTTAAAATTCGTGTTCTATTATTAATGATAATATTTTTAACATCTTTGCTTAAGGTTGTCTGAGTCTTTTATTTAGTTTTGTCTGGTAGTTTATTGTATGATTTCAGTCCCCGGTTTATTAGTCTCGACTGTCCTCGTCTTGTTTTGGAATGTTGTATATAATATTGTTCTTATATTCTCGCATTGTGTCCACGTTCACTACAATTTTTTTTCAAGTTTTAGTTCTTCATCTACAATTACGTCAGTGGCTAATTTATGAATAAATTTTTAAGTATTTTAGTTGAAAGAGTTCAGTTATATTTACTTGTTTAGTTTGTTCGTTTATTTGTTTTAAATCTACAATACAACACGACTACCAATTTCAATGTACACATATGATTAGTTAATTTCAAAAACATGTTTAAAAAAAACCAACATATAGTCAATAAAAACAATAGTCAACAAAAACGAATAAATCACTAATACACATTATCATACATAGTTAAGAGAGGAAGAGTCTTAAACTGGTAATCCCAGCATGGAAAAAATCCACCTCTCTCGATAAGCTGTTCAACAGAACAATCATCCTTCCTACAGGCATCACCAACGGTAAATTTGTCCTGCATTCAGGAAAAACACATTATATGTGTTGCCTAGTTCTTAAATAGTTGCTCGGTGCATATAATTTTATGCGCTCCGAAGTGTTCGGATTATAAATTAACCCGTTCAGGCGTTTAAAGGCCATCATAAGCACGGCGATGCTCCATCTGGGCCGCGATTATGAACGGCTATCTTCATCGGTATATTCTGAAACGGTATAAACTAATATCGATATTTATGTACGAAAGTGTGCATATTTGTATGAAACTTCAAAGTAGAACATGATTTAAAAAAATGTAAACATATTCTTTTTTTTCATACAGAAAACTTAATTTTTTTTTTAAAGATAAAATTGAAGATAAATTTTAACTTCCCATCAGAATACGTACTCTGGCCCGCAAACTTGTGACACCAAGCATATCTAAAAGGAACGATGATGGGTACTGCAATGTGTAGTCACTTTACAAAAGTCGACAGATGGAAGAGTTGAGGAAATGTGGATGTTTAAACATAGGCATAGGCGTGTGGAGTGGCCACTCAAACCAGCCAGTGACAGCTCACAAGACATGCAAATGCCTAGACTTTAATGAAGAGGTTTCTTGTTTGCCGAAGACAACACTTTGAACCAATGAGTTTTGTGCATATTATGATATAATATTTGGTCAAATCATTATGTAGAACTTCCTTTGTAGAGTTAAAAAATATTTTCTTTATTTTATTATGCTTATTCTTACGAATTGCGGTATATACATTTCGCAAGCAATGATTATTCGCTAGGTGAAACCTTGGCTTTTAAATCCTCGGCCAATTTTTCCAATATTTTAATATTATTCTGAAGTACTTCGGTAGATAAATATTTGTCGATAAATTGTTTGTAGAGAATTGCGGCATTGAACCTACAAATGGGAATAATTGAATGTGACGCAGCAAGTCCTTGTCTTGACCATGATATTACAAATTTATTGAACTATAGTATTTGGTTTGACATCAAAGTAATTATTTTTAATTTCTATTCGTACATATATGTACCTACACATTTCAATTTCTTACACTCGGATTTGATTTTAAAGAGATTATTTAATGATTCATAAGGAGAAATGAAAAATGTCAATGTAATATATTTTTATTATATAAAATACTTGTACTTCTATCTACTCGGTGCAAGTCCCTCTCCGGGCAAAAAAACTTGTCTCTTCTTTGGAGAGGAACAGCGTCAAAACAACAAAATACTAAACTTATAACTTATTTTTATGTAATATTTTGTTTTATACTTGCATATTGATATTATTTCTTTACTTCGATTAATTATCTTGGATAAATATTGTTATTTCGGAGCTTCCACAAAAATAAATGAAGCACAACATTCTCTATTTGTTTTCTTTGCAAACTTGTCGTTAGCAAAGCTAACCAAAATAAAGAAAATTAAAACGTTGCCGCTTTTGGTTTACTTTCTTTCGTTGTCATTTATTTATTTATTATATACATACGGCCTAAGCCAATAACAACAATTACATGAAGAAACATAAATGCAAGAAACTGAACAAAAAGAACATAAAACTATTTAGCAAAGACAAACAAGGGCAAAACAATAATAGTATACAATATATTAAAAAAAACGAAAGACCAAAAACTTTGAGCTAAACCATGCCAATCCAACTTCACACACTGTTTAGGCGCGAAGAGATCTACGAAAAGCCGGAAGATCTATCCCAAAAAATTCCAAGTCGTGTGATGAATTGACCAATCTACACATTCTGGACATTGGGGCATAAAAACCAAAGTTGCTCTTGGAAGATTTTATAAATAGCAGATTTTGACTTCTGGTGACACGGTTGGGAACATGAAAAGAAATTGATTGCAACAGAGATGGGGCATCACTTAAAGCATTAAGTATTTTGAAAATGCATATAAGGTCCATCTCAGTTCTACGTCTCTCCAATGAAGACAGATTAAAAGATTGCTCTATTTCAAAATAAGAATAATTACCCCTTTGTAATCCGAGCAACCATGCCACTTTTCTTAGAAAACGGTGTTGGACAGACTCAATATGGTCAATATAAGTCCTGTAGAATGGAGACCAAATAGGAGAAGCGTATTCTAGATGGGGTCGAACTAGTGAGCAATAAAGAGTTTTGATGGTATTAATATTATTTATTTTCTTTAAAATTTTACCATGTACCTTAAATCAATTTCTGCGTAATATAATGACCAATATGATCTATTCATCGTAGCAATATGCTATTCTTTTTGGAGAAATTTACGGAAACAATTTTTTACATTACTTATCTACCCGTGTGACGTTTTAGCATGTTGTTGAAATTATTAGCTTTGTCAACATGTTTTCGAATTTCATTTTGCTTTAACCCGAGAAAAACTTTGCACTATGATGTATATTGTATGAACATAATATAATGTAGGCGTTAACCTGCTCCTATTATGTGCTCAGACAAACCTTCACTCGTCACACAAAAACTCATTTACATACCTAGATCAGTTTTTTACATACAGTTAATGTAACATTATTTTGCTGAATGTCAAATTTTAGCATGAAGATTGATAGAGTTTTTAAACGTTGGCACGTAAGGCCATCGTCTACTTCCTTGGCATGATAATAATTCTGCCGCTATTTATAAATCATGTTTAATTAAATGATCGTCTTAAAATGCACCATGTTCACGTGCAAATCGTACACACGTATCAGTGCATTTTAACTTTTAAATATATATATATATTAATATGTAACTGTTTTGGATAAAAATATACTATTTTCAAAAACAATAATATATTTAGGTACCTAATACCTACCCTATAATTTTTTCATTATATATATAACAATCCTTATAGGATTCTTTTAAAAACTTAATTGCACAATATTTTTTACTGTCCGTAACTTTCGATACTTGCTTAAACAATAACTCAATTGCCTCAAGAATAATTGTGAAAATACTGTTTGAGTATAATCTTATTAATTCATTCGCGAATTCCGTTGCAGACAGCAGCCATTAAAGTGGTTTTCTTTCATAATCGACTTTAATGTCTTCCGCACAAAGCAAATCACTCAAACTCATATGCTATTATGTAAATTACGTATTATCCATGTTCTAATTTTAACCGTCGTTTATTAGTTTATTTGAATCCAGCGTTTAATATTTTCTTCTGACGTTTTCCAGCTAAAAGTTTATACTTATCGTTATTTCATAGACACGAAAGAAACCCGGCGTGTACTAAAATGTTTACTAACTGTCGGGCAAGGTCGTCTATGAAAATGGTTCGTGATAGTAATATTTTACTGTGTCATGAATTCTCATTTGTGACGAATATCTTCGGCTCTATTTGTGCTCTCACGCGACAAAACGGATTATCTCCTGCCTCATCATATTTCAAGATTATAATCCAGAAATTACAAATTGTGATGCGAAAAAAAATTCATTGTTCTAGGGATCAGGGTTAATCCAACCTTTCCGAATTGGTATTAATGTATACTAATGGTTCCGCTGTCAGCTATTAAAAAACAAAAAGGTTTTGGCCTAAATCTCATTCTCCTCATTTTATTTAACTAAGATCTCAACACCACCCTTAATTAATATTTAAATCGTATACCTAATTTAAAACAAAAACAAGCAAGTTGGCTCCATGCTCGTACGAGGCATGTTAAAATAATAACTGTACTAGATTTTTATCTTTTAAAAAAATTACAGGGTATTGTTAATACACTTGTTGTCCTTTTCCCACATAATCGCCATCCCGTTCAATGCATGTGGTGAGCCGTGGCACAAGCTTCTTTATGCCCTCGAAGAACTATCCCGCCAGCTCCTTCCCCCACTTCAGAATCTCTTCAGTGGCTAAGGCTGTGTGGTGCTCTTGGACTCATTTGGTTGGGATGTTTTGAACCACCCGCCGTATTCCTCCGACTTGGCGCCTTCAGACTATTATCTTTTCACCTCCCTAAAGGCGTATATGGGTGGAATTAAATTTTCAACCGACGATCTGGTGGAGAAAGAGGTTCTGAAATGGGGGAAGAAGCTTGCGAAAGAGTTCTCCGAGGAGAACGTAACAAAGCTTGTGCCACGGCTTACCACATGCATTGAAAAAAGGTCAACAAGTTTATCAATAATATCTTCTTTTTTTTTCAAAATCACTTTTTCTAAAAAAAAAAAAAAACTCTAGTACACTACTTTCTGAACGTGCCTCGTATATATGATTGTTTAATTTTTATAATTGTATAAAAACGACAGTTATATACAGTCGTTTGTTTTATGGTAGCAAAACCTTATTTAATGTCTTTTTTAAAGTTACGAAAATTTACAAGTCATCTTGCATAAATGAAATAGTTCCAGTGGATTTTTTTATTGGCTTATGCCGGCTTTAGGATGTATTTCTTCCGCCTGTGCACGCCACCCCCTCCCTGTGCTTATTGTGCCGCCCTCCCGCCGCCTGCGACCCCTTCCACCCCTGCTGTCTGCCACCCCCCAAGATCATGGCCCCAGCTGGGAAACCGCGTCTCGCATCGATTGTCTAATGAACCATACAGCGTACAACTAAATAACGCCACTAAAGAATTTACTACGAGATTATGAAAGCCGTTTTTCCTTTGCCATGCCCTATTTTTTTTTTTAATTGGTAGGAATATTTTGCGTTAAGTATCTATCGTCAGTTTTCTTTTGATCGCGTACTCGTCATCCGTAATTAGAGCATTAAAAAAAAAATAACCAAACCAAAACAATGGCTTATAAAAGGCACAATTTTCTAAAGGTCAATCATTTGTATAACGTATATTATTTTTATTCTGTTATTTGTTAATCAAATGTTAAACCAGGCGTTAAGTTAACAACGAACAGCTCCAAAAAAAGTATTTAGCTCGAATAAAATCCTAGTAATTTATTTATAAATGCAATCGATACAAATAACTTGAAATGACCTTGTTTTTTTACTATCAAAGTATTGTATATCCTGCACTATCAAGTTGCATCGATTGCGTTTATTAAGTTTCGATGGATTTAGGTTGCTGCTTTTTTTTTTTTTTTTTTTAATGTACAGAGTTTATTTGTTTCAGGTCCCGACTAGCTAGGAAATTCCTGTGTTTAGGAAGGACCTTATTTTTTTCATGTGTTTTTTTTAAATATTTTTAATATCATTAAATGATGCTTAGTAAATTCAAAGAATAATAATAACATTAGAAAAAATCAATATAAATATAAATTAGAAAACATGCAAGTAATAATAATAAAAATTGAATCATAAAAATAAATTATAAAATATACCGATAATAATAAAAATTGAACCACAAATACACATTATAAAATATAAAATTAGTAATAAAGAAATTAAATAAAAATACAAATTGGAAAACATACCGATAATAATAAAAATTGAAGCTTAAATACAAATTTGAAAATATATCGTTAGTAATTAAAAATTGAAGAACAAAAATTAATTACAGAATATACCATTTATAATTTTAAAAAATTAAGATACGTGTAAAATACTAGTATTAATAAGAAAAATAAAACATTTGTAAATGAATAAACATAGAAAGTAAAGCTTTATGTACAATTTTATTACTACGTAGTAATAAAATAATTATTTTATTTTTCTTACCCTGATATGATTGTTTCTACTTAATACCTACTACCTATGTATTATACGGGGTGTTCTTTAAACCCTGTCACATCCGAAACCACGATGATCAGTGTGAGCAAGAAGACATATTGGCTCATTAAAATCAATTTTTAGAACGCACAATTGTTTTTTAAATATGTATATAAAAAAAACCAATGGTTGCTTACTTCTGCTTTGGGAGAAACGGGGATGGGAGAGGGGGAGTCTTATACATCGCTAACAGCTCAGCCGCGCCCCCCTCGCATCTCCCCTGCAGAAGTAGGCAACTATTTGGATTTTTATATGTTTTTTTTATTTATTTGATTCATTGTAAAAATTCATTTTAATATGCCAATATGTCTTCTTGCCCATACTGATCATTGTTTAATAGAATCAAAATCTTTATTTACGTTTATCACAAAGCCATATTTTTGTAATTACATAATTGCAATTCTGAACCCCGAAATATGATTATGCCATCACTGAAACTAAGCTGAACTCACAAAACGTGTTTTTGTTATTTACCCTCTGTGACATAAACCTACTTAGCTACCTTATTTGAATTAGAAGTTTGGTGTTTGGTGTCTGTTGTCTATTTACTGATAACAGTACTCATTCCTACCTCAACTTCGTTTATCTGTTTAATTTAGCTTTGAGATTACCTATTGACCTCGGTGTTCAAAATTCGCGATAATTTGTGGTAGTCCCGAAATTCCCTTTATACAAAATAACAGGATGTTTGTCCATTTTGTTTTGACGCGAAATTTTTTGTTGCTCTTACGCAGGTAATTATTTTTCTTGCGTCAAGAAACGGTTTATGGTTAGTGACAAATACTAAGCCGTTCGGCTCTTTTTTCCCCTTCTTCTTCTTCTGCTTCTTCTGCAGCCTTATTCTCTCCACTGCTGGATAAAGGCCTCTTCCAAACGTCTCCATTTCTTCCTATCACCCGCTTTCATCATCCACGTTTTACCGGCAATAGAGGCAACGTCGTCGACCCATCTTTTCTGTGGCCTTCCAACACTTCTTTTGTTTGCCCGTGGTCTCCACTTAATTATTCTGGGTGTCCTGCCATCATTTTGTCTCGCCAAGTGCCCTGCCCACGGCCATTTTAATTTCGCTGCACGATCCATGATATCCACGACTCCGGTTCGGCGCCTTATTTCTTCATTTCTTATTCAGTCTCTTAGACATGCACCGAGCATCTGTCTTTCCATGGATCGTTGCGTGCATTTTAATTTCTGGCAACTTTTCTGTGTTATAGACATGGTTTATTTTCAAAAATATATTTTTCCCCTAATATGATATAAATATTAATATTCCTTCCCCTTTCTATCCCACTTTCAAAGTTTTTCCTCCTTCAACGAATGATGAGAAAAAATTGAGAAAAGTTATCTGTTATCTTCTCTCATATTAGGTCAGGCGGTTTTTCTGTAAGCAGAAGCGAAAGGAACCTGGCAATCTCGCAGACTACATTTAACCCTCTACTGCAAAGGTTTTTTACGTCTTGAAAAAAAAATGTTATGGAGGACACTTGGAATGATCTAAGAAATTTTTTTTTTAAATTTATTTTTTATTTTAAAAGGTGAAAAGTAAATTGATCCATCCATGGCCTTACATATTACATGCATTTAAAACCTAAAGTAAAACTTAGCCATATGTACCATGATTACGCGATAGCTTTATTGAGAATAGATAAAAAATACATTTTCACTTTAAAGAACACAAAATAGAGTTGAATGCTCTTTTTAACTAAAAAAAAACCCGTAGCAAAAGTCATAATATTTAAACAATTACGGCGTTATTAATGAAACCCCTATGTAATTACAATTTATAAAAATCTATAAAACAGTTTCTATCTTTATGCTCAAATATACTTCGCATTTAATATGGAAGTGTTATTTCCAATTTACTTATACACATTTTAATCTAGGGCTGGTCCATTCCGGAAGATGGTCGACACTCATCTGAGAAACTTCTTTTAAAGGGAAGTTTTCGTTTTATTAGTGGTTTCTTTTCTTCATTTTCTTTGCTCTCAAAAAAGTTGAATCGGCCTGCAAATAATAAATACAGTTGAATAATATATATTGCATAGAATAATTTGTAAAATAATAATATAACTATAAACGCATATAATGCCAAATATGGTCAATATGAATGAAACGTTTAACGCATAGAAAGCTAGATATGGCTAAGTATAAGCCAAATAAATATAACCTCAAATGCATGCGAGGACATATCCATAGAAAGAAACTACAAAATTGTTATGATAAATGTGATTTCACTTACCAAATTATTATCAAATGTATTTACCTATATTCTATCTTCAATTTTTGTTTTAGTTGAACTATTAAGTTTTATTTAATTACTCACATTTGATTATGGAAATATTAGCATAATGCGACTGCGGCTGTCACCGTTGCTAGCCCTCTTACTAGGTAGTTAGTTGAATTATTTTCCATGATATGTCACTAATAGGCACAAAATATATCAATGCCAAATTTTATTGTATGCCGTAAAACTTCAAATATCTCGAAATAACAAATAATTATTTTTTTTACTTCTGGCCAAATTGGCTCAGTTATTCTGGTGAGGGTTAAAGCAGAACAGTCTTAGTTTTAATGTGGGCATTATTTTTACCTTGCTTAAAATGTAAAAATTTACATTAATTTATAAAATGTATAAATTACTAAATGTAATTAAATATTTGTATATAACCACTTACCGACTTTTCTGTGTCTACCGGTTTCGAGACATACCCGTCTCTTCGTCAGGACACCAATTAAACCAACATGCAAACCAACATGCAAAACCCACAAAGTTAATGCTTTAAATATTAATAATAATTTATAAATGTTTATATTTACGTCAAAATAATAGTTATTTATTAAATTCGTTTACTTCAAAAAATAATTTACCTCTACAATTACTTTAACCTAGCCGGACCGAAGGGGGGGATTCAAATCCCCCATAGACCGATTTTAATTCGATAACTCAAGTATTACTAAAGCTATTTGCCGTATATTTTTTGTAATCGTGAAATTAATAGAAAGAAGCATTTTCCTGTTTTTTATTTTTCAATTTTGTAATAGTCGTTTTTTTTATATTGTAAGAAAAAAAGACGTAAATAATACAAGGGTCAATTTCACTTTATGGTACATAAGCATTCGGCAAACTAACAAAAATGAATAAAATACACGAATGAGTAAAATATGTGTACGCGAAAACATGAATAAATTATTGCACGTTCATAAACACTTCCAACGTTTTATTCTCCTGACGCCATATACAAGTAGGCGCTGGGGTCGTTTGGTCCCCCCGTTCGGATCATGTGTAATTTTTGGATGCTTAGTGAAAGGTTAAATAAAAACTTGTCGTTGTTTATAATATGCGAGGACCGGGTGGGAGGTTTCGGCTGTGACCCGTTTCGGGATCTTCTCCGCATTTGCTGTTATGACGAGGAAACCACAGAAAACTCGCCAGAATTATGCGGACTGTTGTCGTTCGTTCACATACTTTCGGATCCATTTAAAGAATTAACCACATTCACCACATTGACAAATGCCTCCATACCATTTGTCGACTCCCGCTTACAGGACTTTTACAGCAAATGCATCAATAAACTACCATTAAAATGGCAAAACTGTATATATTAATTATATGAAACAGTGTTTAGATTAATTCAATGTGTAATTTTCGTACGTTTCTGTACAAAAAGACAATTTCGCAAGTCCATGTATTATGTGTATTCTTATGTTGATAGTGTATCATGTTTTGACTGAATGTTTATTATAAACTTATTCGGTTGCATGTACTCGTATCTGCTAACACATCTGATGCGTTTGAAATGATTTTTTTCCTAGATACAATTATCATTGCTTTTTTATTTTATTACTCCGCATAACTTGATATTTGCATGTGATGTTTATTAGAAACGTGCCTGAATTGGGCACATAAACTAAATTGCCCTACATACCTGCATTAATATTGATATTATTACAATGCACGCTTACCTGATAAATAATTAGACGCAGTACGTTAAATCTACAAAGCCTTATAATTCATAACACAGTGTTGCAGCATGTCATGTTACGTTTGCCGGGCTTCGAACAACTCGGTCTTACGATAAACTGTAGCTAAAAATAGAGATTTTCTACGTACGCTTCTACATATTTATATTCAAAAGTATTATTTATGTTAAATAATTCGCTATTAAAGCATATGTATACATAATGCGCGGTGTAGTAAAACAACATCAAAGCTTTAACCCACCATTCATTTACAAATTCTAATAATCACTTCTCACAAATCGTATTCCACTACGAATCATTGAATAATAATTAAATATTTTTTGGCATAGTATAATGCACAGATTTTCTACCTGTTCCGTGACAGATGTTTTTCAGTTTCAAGTTCCTCTCGTTTTAATTCGAATTTATTTGGTTTAAATATCCATTCTACAAGATGATATTTTTTTAAATCATTTCCTAGTATCATCGCTTTATTAACATGCCACCCATTGATTTTGAAAAAAAATGCCTACTTTTAAAAAGCAAAGTTTTGTCTTGAAATTGTAATTTTTAATTTGAGATATTTTAATTTTTACAAGTTTTGCAGTGATTGAATATTTAAACTTTGAGGTTTTATAATTAAATCATAATATAAAGTTATGACAACTAAAATGCATTTTATCACTGGAACACTCAATCAGAAGGACACGGGTTCAAGCAGGTGGTTATTAATTTCCGTGTTGTAATAAAATCTTTTTCCAATTCCGTTTAGCTGATCAATTTTTCATGTTCATATAATATTGCAGTGCAGGTAGAAGGCGCATCTCTTGGCTTTAGAACTCGCGCGACTGGTTCCATTGCAGCATTCAGTCCTTGTTCAGGGCAGCTGCCAACAAAGTAAGAATCGCAACGATGATTTCCAACCTCCATCGGGGAGAGGAACCATAAGAAGATGAAGAAGATAATGATTACGTTTCTTTTAATAAAACCAAAAAATACGAAAGTTTCCATTTTCAAATCAATACTTTTTTTTTGATTTTCTGAAAACGTTAAATAATTCAAAATTACAAAATGTCTTAATTATTTTTCGGTCAAATAGTAACAATCTTAAAATCAGCAAGCGATTTGTCATGTTTTTCGCATATGATTGAGAAGCAGGAAACCCGAATACAACTTGTATACGTTGTTCTCGTAATAAAAATTACAATACTATCATTGTTTGATCTACTTTTCTTTTATGATCAAGGAAAAAATGATACATGCATAGTATGAAGTATTTTGTTTAATACTTGATACGCATTATATCATATTTTTATTTTTTTAAATCGGTTTATAATAGATACTAACTCATTGATCACAATACATTTGGTACTATCGTGGCTTGATTGACCCGTCAATCCATGACCAACCGAAGCCCGCTATTCAATGACCAATTACACCAAAAAAAAAAAGTTAAATGAAAGTTAATGTTATATCAGTGTTACGTTCTTCGTCCAGAAAGGCTAAATGGGTTGCAAGAAAAAATTAAGATAAAGTAACCTTTATTATTATTATAAAAATAACCTTTAGAACTTTAAAAATATTTTTGTCCTTATTAAAATAAGAAACAACTTTTGTGCTTTAAACGGAGTCTCGTTGACCAAAACGAATAAAGTGTTGATATTTTATGTGCTGTGTCTTGTGTCTAAAAGGCCTTATTAGATTTCTTTTTACCGAGCTTACACTATGGAATAACTATTGCTGTACCCTGCATCACTATTTATAACCGGTATAAGAAGAAGGTTACTAATATAAATATTTATAACCGAATAACTACTATGCTAGGCATATTTCATTGTTCATTTAATATTTTTACTTTGCCTTATTTTTGTGCACATTTATTAAAAAGCTGCGTGCGCCTGTGCAGTTACTAGTTAATACTAATAAGTTATTCGTATTAATAACAAAAATAAACAAACATGTCAAGCGTGATTAATGAATTCAAAGTCAATAAAAATATAAAATGGTATTTATTTTTGGATTGTATTCTTTGCTTACGATCGTGTTTTACACTCGGAATTTCTTCCAAAAGGACGAACTGTGAATAAACAGCGTGATCTGGATGTCGTGAGACCTTTGAGAGAGAATACTCATTGTAAAATGGAATGAAGGCAATTCTTAGATATTACACCACTCACAAATTTACATTTAATTAGTCATAAGACCAATAGCGAAATTTTTAAACGTCCGACGTAAAACTCTAAAGTTAAAATGGTTTATGCAAATTTATAATTAAATAAGTGTAAAATGTTTAAACGATTCGATGCGTCCATGTTTTTAATATAAATGTCTTATAATAAATATTTCTAGCATTAAATACATCAAAATATAACAAGAATTATTTTTGTTACTTCTGCTAAGCAAAATTTGTTGAATTTGATTATAATTTTTACACACTTTAAAATCTTTATAAGAATCGCATATTTCAGAAATTGTTAATATTCAAAATAAATTCAATCCATTTTACTATTTTCAAATGTGACAGGTGACAAATCGCGAGCATTTTCCATCGCTATGTGGTATAAGCGTGGAATAAGTTTGCATAGTCGCTATTCCAGCTCAATACCGGGTACAACCGTTGCTATGTTTATAAGTGAGAATTTTTACTACACCCTCCGCATTTTAAGGCTTAATTAAATGTGAAACTATTTAGGTACCGATACCATAGTACACTTTCAATATCAGCTGTTGGGGGTGGGGGTTCAGTGTTCAGTGCATGCGGCGGTGCGGCCTCGCTCCCCTCCCCGCACCCCCGCCGCGTGCCTCTTCCTTGTCCATGATACTGGGTGTGTGAAGAGTGGAGTGACCGATCTGGTACACTCCAATGCCGGACTGACTGCGTGAGGACGTTTAATTATATACCGGCGCGGCGGCTTTCTCCTCTCCACTGGGATGCGTACAGTGTATGTTGCATATGGGCCGCGCCTGCGCCTGTATGTTCCCGTGCATGTGTGCGAGCCCATCTCTATCTGCATCCGTGCATCTGTGTATAAATATACATGCGCGTGTATGCTTATGCTCCATTCACGTGCACTCGGTGACTAAGCTTGATGGAAGACTAAAGAATTACACTTGTAGTGTCGTCGGGTTAACACAAATATTTGTAAAGCCCGAGTTCAAAAAAAATGTTCATCAAAATCTATTCCAGTCTTTTGGTTACAAAATATCTTTGCCGATATCATGTTACCTGTGCGATGGGCAAATATGTTTTTACTGTTTCGAAATGCGATGTAGGGCATCAAACGTGGTCCCTGGCCACAATAAAATTGTTCAGTTGGCTAATCATACGAATAACCTAACTACCCTTATTTAAAAAAAAATAATATTGCCTTTCTTTCTCGGATCCTCTTCCTGTCTCCTACCAAACTAAGTACTTGATCCTACATTCCTCATCATGTTATGTGTATAATATATATTTTTTTTAAAAATCAGCTAAAATTTGAAAATAAATTTGAATTATATATATATATGTTTTAAATGTTAAAAAAAGTATTAATTTTGACCAATTTTTATTTTTACCAGTCTGATTTTAGTAGGCTGGAAGATATTTCTTTTAGCAATAAGCCCACCAAAGTGGAGTTTTTAAAATTTATTTTTTGAAGTCTTAAATAAATAACAAAACGTTTAACTTTTTTTATGGTAAGGTTGACTACAAAAAATAACCATGGGTTAATAAATCTCTTCCCTTTCCTTGGAAGACTTAAATAATATACAATAATAAAAATTTAACAACTTTGTTTTGAACCACTTATTTAATATGAATAACCTGCAATAATAACTTTGGTAAATTAAGGCGTGTATTAATTTGGGTTCTTTGTCGAGAAAAAAAACTGCAAAGTTAGGGCTTCAAATATAAATGATTTATTTAATAATATATGCTAAACATTAAAATATACTGGCATCTGAAGCGTAAGACATTTCTTGCCTTTATTGTGTTCGCATAGAGTTGAAACATTATGTTTTTAACAGACATTATTATATAATGAACTTGTTAGTCGTCTCGTAGTAGCATCGCAGACAGATCAGAAATCCGAAATTAGAACCCCCTTTTTGACACGACTTGATTACCATTTGCTATCACAATTATTTACGACTCATAAAAACGCAAATATATATATTTTTAAATGAACTAATAAATAATGAAGATAAATACATTTCGATAATATTGCACCAATTTAGTAGGTACCCAGTCCACTAAAATGTACTTTTCAAAACAGGAATCAAAGATAATGAGGAATAGTTTTGAACTCTAAAGAACGTTCGTCGATAATAAAATCACTTGATATATTTTGCGTAATTAGTAGATAGAAGCCAGTATACATTATGCCGGGCTGAACTGACGACGTTGACCGCGCAGCCATCGAAAGTAGCCATGAAAACAGGAATAAACGTGCATCTATTTATTCTTGAAACTTTCAGGAATATACCAGGTAGATTTAGTCGACCGATGACATTTGTCAACGCGGCGTGTTGCCATCAAGGACTTCAACTAATTTATTTGCAGTCTTTATTTAATTACACTTTGGATACTTCTAAGCCCTTCGTATGCTTTTTTTGTCTGACAAGGCCTACAACAAACATAATATTGTTTTACTTACGAAATAAATATTTGCAAATAATGCAAACATATATACTGTTAATTCGTAGTCAATTTTCTGTTTGTAATATTTCAATTAAACGATGTGACTAGGTGTGTATTTATTTTCTTTCTAATCACTAAATCTAGTGATTTTCGTAAAAGTACATTTGTTTAATATGTCACAAAATAAAATATTTACTAAGTGTTTACTTACAAATTTCATAGTTTTACTAACAACATTTTATGGAATTTCATTACAATTTAACGATAACTTTTATTTACCTGCTACACATAAGTATTTTTCAATTCTTAAATTTTATTAATCTATTTGGTCCTAAAAAAGTACAAACATAATATTATATCAATGTCCAAATATTAACTTTAATATAATTATCATTTAATTTCAATATTTATAAACTATACACGATTGAAACTTTTTATCAAAACACTAAGATGGCAACGAAAAATATTGCAAAAAAAAAACAATTTTTTTGGGAAGAACCAGAAGATTTGTTGTTCAGGAAAGAATATTTTACAATACAATGCTATTCCCTTACAAAATTATTAATTTTAATAAAAACACAGAATTAAAAAAAATATTAAAGGTAACCCGAACCCGATCACAATACCGATAGAGAAGAGGTCAAAATCACACTCACACTTAGAAAAAAAAGGGAAGTCATAGAATTTAATTTTAAATAAGACCGTAAAAAATATTATAGTATGGGAAAAATCGTTAATGAAGTATCAAAATTCAATTTGTAATTAGTTTCATGTTTTATTTTAACTGTGCAAATTTCATTGCTTATGTCCCCAAAGTACATTATTCTGCTATTATGTTATGTTTTCATTTTATTTATTAAGTTTCTCTCATTTTTGTAATTGTTCCTCCCTTAGAACTATAATTACTCAATATGATTCGTGAAGGTAAAAATGTTTTTTTTTACTACCATGCAATGTAAGCTACAATAAATTCTATAGAACTTCGATAGTTCCTTGAAATCTTCAATTTATTATTCCCTTTCCGCACCTAATGGTGCATAAGGTACTGCATTGGTACACCATTCTCAGCGTATCTTGACCATTTTTGTTACATGAAGGTAAGATAATCAGTCTTACGCTTCAGGTACCAGTCCAGGGACTATGAAATATTTTAATGTGGACACACCTTTTTTAATAAATATTTCATATCACCATGTCGGGAATCAAACCTGAGACCTCTTGAATGGTAGGCAAACGCGCTTACCATTACACCACGATGTCGACATAAATACATAATTGATATTCATCCAATACTTTGTCTGTCTGACAAAGGGAAACTTTCCATGTATTAAACGGGTAGTTTTCGTTCACCTTGGTCGACTTTTCCGTGGCCTTATTGGTGGGTGATTTTATCATAGTTATACATATTTTTTAAGTTATTAATTGTATTACCCATTATTATACGCACTGGGTTAAAAAATAATGAAATTTGCGCAGCCAAAATCCAACTTTTTCATTTGAAAGCAATCTGGTTTTAAGCATTGATTGTATAATCCACCGCTTAATCTTGCTGAAATACATTCTTAAATAAGTGTTATTTTGTTTTTTTTTTTTTTACAAATTGCAAGTAATGAAAATTCTGAAGTTCTGAAAACAAATTTCAAAAATCGCTTTTATGCTAAAAAAAAATATATATTCTACAATATTTTCACTATGTACTCGTAGGTTATACATATTTTTTTCTAATTACAAAAAAAAATGTTTTAACACCAAAGCTTTACAACAAAACTGTGTTTTAATGACTAATAACCGTGGGGTTATACATAATGAGGTTCAGCACTACGTGAAGTTGGATATAAAAAAAAGTTTTCCCACACGCAGTAAAAATTAGAGCATTTAGTTGTATTGCTAAGTTTCTCCATCTTTTACGAATTTTTTTTTTTAATGAACCACGTCACAAGTGCTTAAGAATCAACCAATGATAACATAAAATAGCGTTGTGATAGATATCCGGTTTTCGGAAAGCCGACTCACCAATCAGCAGAAAATCAACTAGAATTTCTGTTTAAAATTACAAAACTTTAAAAACTCGTAGCGCTGATAATATTATGATACATAAAAATTCAAAATTCAAAAAAATTGTCTTAGTATGATAGTTTATTAACAAATAAAAAAAATTTAGAACACCACTGAACAAAATAATTACATTTTAAAATAAAAGCTGAAAAGTGATTTTTAATAATATGTAATACAAAATGTATATGATTTATTTTGAAGCATTTACCGACATAGATTACATGTTTTTTAAAAAATAGTTATGCAACGGTTTCTCAATTCATTAGTCACCTCGTTATAGCATTTCTTAGTAATTCAATGACTACCGTACTAGATTTTTGTTCTTAGAACTGACTCAATTTCGCTCCAATCGTCAATTTTCTCTTTTTTTATTAAAATTGATGTTATTTTTGCGTCTCTTCTTTATACCGCACTTGGATGACCTGAAGAGTCTTAAATGTCGTCAAATACACGGTAACCGCGAATGCTTACCCTCTTAATTTCATTATAATTTCTTTTTTAACTTTATATGCTTTAAGTTAAAAGGAAACGAAAAAAAATACACTTCTTTTTTTGTGGTTTGCCTGACATACAGCTACGGATCGTATTCTAAGGATGTCATTAAGTGAATGCGCTATCTACAGTAGTTTATCACAACTTCCATAATTTGGATTATCTCAAGGTTTTTAGATGCTGAGCGCATCCCTGGTCGATCAGTCTATTGTGTTAGTGGTTAACACTTGTTACTCCTTACCATTCAAGGTCACTCGTTCCAGACTTTCGTTCTTTCGAGCAATTTGCCAATTTATGAATTAATATTCAACATCAACATTCGTCAGATCAACGTTACAGTTTGTATTAATAAATATATGAACATGAAATAAAATAGCATGTGTATCACATTCATATTTAAGAGTATAGAAGATAAGGCAAAACATTATACTGTGACAGTAATTTGAACATTGCTATTATTGCTTCTGAATCCCGCTGTATAGTTCTTTGTTATTGTCAATATTATGGGAGTTAAAAAAGAGTCAGGAAATAAAACTTTCTTAAGTTTCTAATGATAATATTTAATTACGACAATGTTTGTGGCTAATTATTCACACTAGTCATTATTGCGGCTGTAAATAAATTAGTCATTTAATTTTCCTCCATCCTGTACCTACAGACGCACGACACTGTCCCGGGCCCGAGTTTGTTGTGTCTGGGCCAACTGTCTTATTCCGGTGTCACAGTAATCGTATTATCATAGCTGCTGATCTAGATATCTCGTGACAAGTTTTGTACGGAAAAAAAGACGATAGTTGGGAATAAGTCGCTGCGAGAAAAAAACTAGATCTCGAGCTTTGCCGGCGCTAAAGAAAACACTAAATTTACAATATGATAGGCGCCTCGTCGCGTCGCGTACTTTCTCGCCTCTCGCTACTCGCCCCATTGCCTTGGGCGGCTGTGCCATTTTTTAAATAGAACGACAAATATCGAGGGAAATAAATACATCATACATTGTATATTATAGTATTTATATCCGCTACGCTTTTCCGTCAATTAGGCGCGTGACCTTCCGCTACTATTAATGAATGAAACCCCTCTTCCACTATTCTTAATATCAACTTTTGTTTATTCACTTTGATAGTAAATTTATTCGGAAAAATTGACATGGAAAGACATTTCGGTGAAGTTCATATCCTGTGTGCGTAAACTATTAGTATGAAAGCACTACAATTAATTATACGAGTCACAAATAAAATAAGGTGCACGCCTTAAGACGTATGTCTCAAGTTATAAATAATATGTGGATGATGGTTATAGTTTAGTATGAAAATGGGTTGATCATTTATGTTACAAATAAAACAAGCTTTACAGCGTTGCCAACCTCCATCAAATAAAAATCGGTAGATTCATTATCTGCTCATCAACCGCCGTGGACGGGAGGAGGGGTGGCCAACGTTACCAGCCTCAAGATTCGTCATTATTCCCTCAGAGGCCGTAAGCACAGGAAAGAGGGTGGTCAGAGATTTATTGTCCACTCATAAAACTAGATAAAACCATTTCTATATTGTAATTTCATTATGCCTTTATAAACTATGGCCTTGATTATCCAATGATCCCTCTTTGTCGTATTGTTAACTCGAGGGAAGATCTCGACTTTTTTGGTTTAAGTTTACAGCGATTAAAACCTGCACTAAATAAATAGTCAAGATCTTGTCTTGATGTCTTTAATGTTTGTCAATGCTTCTTGTATTGTAATAGTCATCTCTATAAATTGTGTAAATGGACAATGTCCGTAAAAAAAATAATATTTTTAAAAGGTGTTTAAAAATCGGTAGAATTTCAGTCGAATTCGGTAGATCTACCTTAAAATCGGTAGGGTTGCCACGCTGCTACCTAGTTCCATATTTCATGACGCTAATAGAACTTCCGGTCTTTAAATTTAATTAAGTGATTTATTTACCTTATCTTGTGCTTGTAGAATGTAGTACGATTGTATTTATAATATTTTTCGTTTTACCACCATGACTTTTAAATTTTCTATTTTCAATTGCTAAAATAGAAGATTTCTTTTTGCTGGTACCAATATAACTTTTTTTTAATGTTTGTGTTGTTTTATTTTTACCTATTTCGTATTTTTATAAAAGAGAAATTTATGGGCTATCTGTTATTATTTATGCATTGAAATATTGTAGAGTTTAGAACAGATAACTTAATATTTTGCGTTTAATGTACGTGCTTTACATGGACTAAACATTCCAAATAACCTTTCTTATTGTATCAAAAATATCTCTTCGTCTTTACTGCAATAAGAAGATATTTATGCCAAACCCTTTATTGGTGGTTAATAAATATAATGACGACTTCATTAATATCAAGTTAAAAATGTACAATAATCTCTTGTAATTTCGTACAATTTTTTTATGTCAATTCACATAAATGTCATAATATAACTCTTTTTTTTAATTGTTTAAATATAAAAAATCAAATTATGTGCACAAAACAGCTAACATTAAAAAAAGTGCTCCTGTACCTTATTGGTAAAAAAATAATACCTCTGCGTTATCTGACGGTCAACAAATCTGTATAAGCCCTATAATTTATCAATTTATTGATTAGCAAGCAAACTTTTGCAATCTTTTCGATTTCAGCATATTATTTCATATATACAATTTACCTCATTGTGCGCGCATACATCGTTATAGCCGGTTTTCCGCCTGTGCTCCGCGTCTTATACCATATTTGACTCCATTCCATTCAATATTCAAACAAATGACTGCGCCTAACCATTTCGTCTGACGCATTGTAAAAAAAAGCCTCAGGGCCGCGATAACAATCGGAAGTTAGGACGTCATGCCTCCACCATGACAGTATAGTTGAAGATAAATTCTCCCGAGCGATCACGAAGACACACTACCGAACCTTTATCTTTAAGTTTTAAAGTAGGTACATCGGTATATACCGAGAGCTCAAGAACCCCATGGTACACTAGCAATTTTTGCTTTTTTTACGATTTTTTAAAAGTTTTAATCGTTCTGAGGTGGCCATTTTTTTGAAAAATCCAGTTTAAAATACGATATAGATATTATTAAATATTGAAGGCCAAATTAATTCTGTTGTAACCGTCAATTTTCGAACCGAACGGCTAGATGCTGTTATGTTAACATATAGCAGCATCTAGCCGTTCGTTTTGAAAACTCAGTTGTAACTAGAGCGCATGTGTAAGACCACGGCCCCGATTACAATGGGAAGTTAACATTTATCTTCAATTTTGTCTACAAAGTAAAATTAAATTTTCTGTATGAAAAGCAGAATATGCATACATTTTTTTTATTTTAAACGTATTCAATTATAGGTTACCGATGAAGATTCTTTAAATGTTTATGCAAATATATTCATTTTCGTACACAAATATTGATATTTCTTTATAGACAGTCGAAGATAACTCTGTTAACTTCCTATTGTAATCGAGGCCCACGAGACCTTTGAGATTTAGTAAAAATATTGCCAGTGTGAAAAATATATATATTTAAAAAAAATATATTTTCCTGTCTTTCTGAGAGTACGTATCGTCATATCGATAAAGTCGGCTTTGTTATACCTAGGTAGAAGTTAACCATACCGTCTTAGGAACTATCAAATGCCGTATAAAAATTATGTTCAAATCAGCACCTATTGCTTTAATTGCGATTTATTGAAAATTTTAATCGTTTGCAGTGGCTGCTTTTTATAACATAAGCCTTTTTAAAATACGAAAGAGAAATACTTTTATATTATTTTTATTTAGCATTGAATGCGGAGTAAAGTTTTTAAATTTGATCATATAACATCAATAACGATGTGATGAAAACACGTGTCGAGAGGTCGGTAGAGCATACCGGGGTAGATATAGATACTAGGAAAGTCCAGTATACCGTCTCGGTATATACCGATGAAGATAGCGTTTGTAATTTGCGGTCCAAATCGAAGCACAAAGTGACCTTCCTTCACTATTTTCTCTTGCAGAAATTGTACTAGACGTCCAACAGACATGGCGCGGTCAAATTAAGAAACAACCGTGATCAGATAATTCTACAACTCTGTCAAAAGTTTCTTTGAGATTATGTAGTGTGCCGTGTGCCAATACTTATTGTCTTGTATGTTGATCTCGAGAACGCTTTCTAGTTTAGTTGGAGCGGTCTTTGTACGGTAAGCCCACAAGATATTGAAAACATGAGTCAACTTGAAGGTAACATGTAAATGTAATGTCGAGGCTCTACTGACAGAATGCATTAAGTCATTAAAACAAGTTCCGAGATAATCGCAGTTAAAGCTTTTTTATTCTTTTAACGCATTATTTTTCCCAATTTTTTTTTTTTTTTTATTCTTTGAAAGAGTAATTTTTATTCTAGATATAGAATAAAATTTGAAATCAACACCTTGCACCCACATATAAAAATATTTTTAATATATAAAGACTGTTGGCTTAATGCAATCTGTCAGTATTGACTCGATATTATTGTTTAAGCTTTCTTCTAAAAATATATTTTCACTTTGAGACTTAAAACCGGGTCCTTCTGACCCAACAATATAATTTTATGGTTCTGAATATAGTATATTCGTATACTTTGATTATTTATTGATTCATTACTTTTTTGCATTATTTTTCTAAATATTGAATCTAAAACATCTAAAGTTTCATATAAATAGGTCTATTACGGATAAAGTTAGATTTAAAACATTAGAAATTGACAATCTTGTAAAGAAACCTGTACCAAAAATGTGGAATCCAATGTACCAGAACCCGGAGAAAATAACTTAGAAGAACATGATGTCATAATTAAGAACAAAACATGCTAAAATGCTCATATAAATATATATATATATATACAGGTGTTCATTAAACCCTATCACATCCGAAACCACGATTATCAGTATGAGCAACACACCACGATGATCAGTATGAGCACAGCCTGTATATATATATATTTTTTGTAATTTTCAAAATAGTTTGTCATAGTAATAATATTATCAAAATTGGGAGAGTTGTATTCAATAATAGTAAAGTTATCTACATTTACATAAGAGCAGGGCCCCGATTACAATGGGAAGTTAACTGAGTTATCTTCGACTGTATAAAGAAAAACAGATGAGTACAGTGTATTTAGTGAACATGATAAAAAGTGAACATGAGTAGTATTTAGTGAACATGATAAAAATAAAAAAAAGGAATCAATTCATTAGTTACGTAAACCTTGATGAAGAAGCTTGTTTGCTTTGAAACCGGTCGGTGGAATAAAAAATTAGTGGTTAAAAACAAAGTTGTTTTATTTATTTTATTATAATGAATAACCACAAAGTTAGTGCTCAAATATAAACTTTATAACTTTATAAATAAAACTATTTATCAAAATCATTAAGTATGTATATTCTGCTTTTCATACAGAAAACATAATTTTCCTTTGCAGATAAAATTGAAAATATATGTTAACTTTCCATTGTAATCGGGGCCCAGAGCCGCGATTATGAACGCTGTCTTCATCGGTACATATCTAGACGGTATAAACTAACATCAATACTTATGTACGAAAGTTTGTATATTTGTATGAAAATTCAAAGTATTTTCGTCGGTAACCTGTAATTGAACATGGTTAAAAAAAATACGTATATAGAAAACTTAATTTTACTTTATAGATAAAATTGAAGATACATTTTAACTTCCCATCAGAATATGTACCCTGTCGAGTTATTGACAAGCAAAAGTAAGTCAAATTACTAACTGACAAAAGTTGGTGTGTAGCCTTTTTTTGTCAAAAATTATGGTTAGAATGTGGTACAAAAATATGTCATATTATATAAGTACAAAAATAATATTTTGTAATATTCAACTCGTGGTTTTATTTTACTCGGATTCTGTTCGGAATTAGCTTTAAACTTGCAATGTGAAAATACAAAATGCAATATCTCACAGCTAGTGATATGTAAGTTACCAACTTGTGCCAGAAACCCAACGGCATGTTTCACAGTTTTGTTCTATTTTGTTTTTTTTTTTACTCTGCACTTCACCGACAATTATTTTTGCAATGAACATCGCGGTATTGTAGGTCGAAGATCGTTGCTTAATTTGCAATACTGCTATGTGAGTAATCAAAAATATCTTAAATTTTACAATGTTTTTATATTTTATTAAATTCTCTCACTTTTCTTTCGTGTAAAATAAACCGGAAAACTATTCGTAACTTGTACATAAGTTGCAAGGTATGTGGTAAGTTAAAAAATATATACGCATTAGACTTGTACCTATTTAGGATAACTTATCCAGGATAAATCTATTTAAATAAATATTTGATGTTGACCAAACCGGGAATCGAAACCTGCCACGTGCCGCTAACCCCCCTACAGTGTAGTATTTTTATTTTATTTGGGAAATCAACAGTTCTACATACATATTTATAGTAAACAAACATATATAGTGTATAAACTCAGAACGTGTGTAAGTGGATTTCCACAAAGTATACAAAGTTAGTAAAGAAAATATATTACACATTAAATAAATGTAAATATAAATGTTATTTTCATGTGCTCGTAAATATTTTTCAATAATAAAAGATTTTTTTTTTTTTAAGAACAGTAAGTTATTGTAAATTGGGCGGGATTAGGACAAGGCTGCTTGAAGAGAGGATAAGGAGGGGAAGGGAGATGTACATATTTATTATTATAATGTCTACTAAAATATATAATGCATTTTTAGTTATCTAGGTGTTACGTTTAGTTTTTAACAGTGTGGTTTAAAGTTCAGTAAACATCGGATTCGATTTCATTTTTAATACAATTATCCAAGTACCTAAGTCGAGAAAACATTAGATCTGTTGTGGATATAGTGAATTCCCAGCCAAGCAGCCTTCCCCTGATAAAAAAATACTATAATCCCATCATGCGATGCCATAGGTATATTCCAGAAATAACTGGTTTGAAAACTATACGTAGGCGCGCACCAACACGTGTTTTCTATTTGCGATTTACGTATTGTTTATAATATCTACTGTAAATATGCGTTTTAAATATTACAATTTGATTAATGACGTTTTCATTAATTTTCTATCACATATACGTAAATATACTGCTACGTACTATTATCTTGAATGAATTAAAAAATATGAAATAAATTAATCATATAAAATAAATTCTATCTAGGCTAATCTGCCATCAATCCCTTGACTAGCACTTAAAGCGTAACACTGATCTTTTTACTTTCGTATAACAGAAAATGATCAAGATAAGCTGCGATTGGTGTAATAATGCAGTGTCCTATGCACCATTCGATGCGGAAAGGGGACGATGATAAATCTGTTTTTTACGGATATTACCAGTTGACTCTGATGGATATAGTCTTTTATTTCAATATCAATTGATGCTATATGGATGCTAATAATAAAAAACGGCTAGGTTTTTTGCAATTTCACTATCTAACAAATGGCATTTTTATTTCACGATGAATTAAATATTATAAGTAATGTAATGAGAAGGGGTTATTGCCTTTGCAAACATTAGAAAACATCTTATATAAATTGTTCCTGTGGGGGATTAGAATTTATATTTTGGCATTAAAAGTGACTAAATAAAACGAAAACCTAAGATAGATAATTGATATTAAAATTAGGCCAGCGAAATGTGGTGTTAGCATTTCTAACACTCCGCTGCACACTCATCACAGATGGAGGAGACTTCTCTTCATGCGTAATTTACCGCATCATATAACACTTTCCTACATTCTTTTACCAACACTTAGATTCCTAGAATATTGATCATTCCACATAATATCGTCAAACACATCTTTATCCAGAGGAATATGTCATACTATCAGAAATTGAATGAGTGTATCAAATGTTTTATTAACAAGTATATTATTATATTTACGCATATAATAAAATAGCTAATCCTGTTTTACACACAAAACAGTAAATTCACCTTTTTGTTCGTGGTTCTTCATCTCTGTTAAAATATCCGTCAATCTTAATAAACTCTCTCGAGAGTGAATAAACATCCCGTTTATTTGGCTTTATGTACCTAGACATATTTTTTTAATAATTTTCTTTCAATTAACTACATAATCGTCGAATATGGTTATTTTTACTTAGCAAAAATGACTTAAGAATCAATAGTTGATTCTCCAGAAAATAAAACAGTTTTGTCAAAATCAGTTGCCAAAAATTTAAATGATCAATATTAATTTGTGTTTACATGTAGGTGCCAGTTTTACACAAAAATCAAGGATGTAACATTTGGCAGAGTATCTACACTATTTTTTTTATTTCGCCAATCAAACAGCAGATAGTGAGACACACCTTCTGCGGCCTCTTGATAAATATTTAATAGCGAATAATATTTATACAAGTATGTATGACTAGATTACATTCTGTCGACTGGTCGCAAATTGACATTCTGGTTTTATGCATTACCGCATTTTTGGAAATGCAAATAAACGATCAACTTTATTTTACGCTTTAAATTACATAACCGTGTCGCATTTGTCTCGATTATCCTAATATTTACTTTTGTTTTATACGCTTTTACGTTTGAGTAAATAATAGTGTGTTTAATTTTTGTGAATTACATTTTATTATCAGAATATCCTTTTGTAACCCTAGTATCTAGTACCTAATTGCCCATTAGTATCTAAACATTTAAAATATACTCCCTTTTACTTATTAATTGTAAACCGCTCTTTAAATGACCGCTGACCCCATACAGTAATTTAATAATATGGGCAAATGTCGTATACGTTTTAAAATAAGATGTGAACTTGTAAAACTGTTGAGAATAGCTTATCTTTATAAATGTTTGCGTACGTATTTTAAATTTACGCTCAATGACAAATTGTTTTGATTAATTCGCATACTTATAATAGAAGGGCCTGTCTAGAAAATTAAGCTATACAACGAGTACTTTAAATAAATCCAACCCCCTTATGATTATCCTAAGAACTTCTTGTTATACCTTCATAAAAAAATCCTCATCGATTGTAGGTAAAATCATATAATTAATATCTAAAATTTGTAAAAGCACCAAAATTGTATTTTTTTAAATGGGTGATGATTATCTTAATGTCTACTACGTTTACAAATTGGTTGTTAAATTTCCATGTGGTTTTTCCAGTTTTCTTTCTTTTTAAATACACGATACGAAGATGATTCCTGTGATGTATTTCTGAATGATTACGAGGTGTGGTTTTTAATTTTGAATAATTAATTAAGTATGGCAAATTAGCATTTGCGAGTGATTCCATGACCGTGTTGACATCAGATAGGAGGCCCCAGGGTTAGTGGTTCTGACATCTCGCCAATACAGAAATGTTAACCATAATTGGTAATTTTTTTATCACAATAACGATGATTTTATAGAAATTCCTATCGGCGCTGTAACGTAACGTAATGTGTCGTTTATATTTGAGATAAAAAAAATATTTGTACCCAGTACCCACTCCTTTTTTTGCCTAGTGCTCCTGTTTCACTAATTAGCTTTTGTTCATACATAATACAATAACATAGTAATATTTTTCTTCTTTCTCACGTTTGTTAATATGTATGTTAGTTTGGATTTAGTCGAATGGAAGAGACCATTGCACGAGACTGTTGCGAGATATTGTATAGATTTGTATTCTATTAAGCGTGTTGTCCAGATGTTTACTTAAATATATGTTCATGTAATAATTTGTATTTTTTGTGCTGTTTAATTATATGCATTCTTCCACTTTTCATTATTTTGTATTCCAACTCAACACAGGGCTCTTGGCCTCATGGACTTAGGAATACGTTTTTTTTTTTGTAATATATGTATTTGTACAAACAAAAAAAAAATGTTACTAAGAAGAGCATGTGGACATCGCCAGACGATTCCTGATGATTCTATCACCCGCCATCACTATTTTCTCTTCCTGTGTTTTTTTTTTATTCTGGAAGTAGTTGTTCACATGTATTTTTGTTTTAAATTTCCGTATTGTACGATTGGTGGGTAAAAGGTAAAAGCATACTATGAAATATGTTTAATACAGTACATATTATCAGTAAAAAAATAACATCGTATTTTATTCTGGAAAACTGACCAATGTTTAATTTAACGTAATATATCTGTTTTTTAATCATAAATATACAATAGACAGTCAAAACGTCTTATCCATTAGCCGTTTTTAATTATTTTGCTTTTCTAATCCAATCACCGAGCATTGCGATGAAGAATAATTATCTTTTACTATTATTGTGTCGTAGTCTGTTCGTAGCTCGTACTGTGCCCACACCCCGACAACAACATAGGGGATCATTTCCATTACACGCACGTGACATTATCGGGTCAACGGTGACAAGGCTACGGAGTATTATTATCCTAGCTAAACCAAGTCGGCGCGGCGCCTGACGGACTTAAACAATTATTTAAATAAACTTATATAGGTGGAACGGCTACGATTTAAAAGTTCTGCTAATTGGATCAAACTTCTGTCACAGGCTAAAGAACTGTTAAGCAAACTATAGATTTGACGAGGAGTTTCGTTTAATATGGGAGTCTGACGTTTAACCTTTAACTAACCGCGCATCAGTATCTTGCAACCGATTTAGAAACGAATTTAATAGGACGTAGATAACAGCAAGCTTATTCTGCCACGATTTCGTTTCGCAAGTTCGTTCGTTCGTCACATATCCATCTCACTCTAACGCAATCAAAATCGAATTTCGCTCTCGTTCCCTCTCATACGATACGAATGAATTTACGAAACGAATTGGTCACAGATTAAGGCCACAGAGATTATAAGGTATAAGCGCTTCAATCCTCGTACTTTTTTCCCTCTCTGCCGTATGGTACTATGGTGTACGTAATTGTTTGCGCGTCGAGTGTTTTATGGCTAAAATACGCTAAGTGGGTATGCACCATACGTTCTCCGTGTTTTACTTTTGATACATTTTCTTTTGAGTGCCATCTTTGCTTGTTATTTTAAGACTAAATGCAAACGAAGCTAATTTCGTCATTTTCCTAACATTGTGCGTTGTGGTAGGATGATTTCATGGTATCTTTAGATCATATTTTGTATTTTCTGTCATGTGATAAGGAACACTTATTTACACATTTCGTAAATGTCAGAATAGGTTCCATTAGTTATTTGCAATTACAGTAATAAAAGCACGTCCATAATTTTATTCCACTTTTATTGTCAATTTTTACCAGTGACCGTGTTTCGTCGTGACCGACATCGTCAAACTGGTGGGTGACAAAACAAATTTCTATGTTATACAGGTTGTTCTTCAAACCTTGTCACATCCGAAACCGTGATGATCAGTATGAGCAAGTAAACATATTGGCACATTAAAATTATTTTTTAGAACGACTAAAATCTTAAAAAAATGAAAGATAAATACAAAACAAATGGTTGCTTACTCCTGTAGGGGAGAAACGAGGAGGGGGGGGGGGAGCCCCCACCACCAACAACCCGATATCCTTTACTAAATGTAGCGTACGACCATTTGTTCACGTCGAAGATCTAACAGATAATGATTCTCTCCCAAATCACAACACGAGTGTTTTATGTACATTCTCCACGTGGCACATAATTTTATATCTAAATGTATACATAAATCATAGCCGCGTGGTAATGCAAATTTCTTAAGAATGTTTAGTCGAAGTTAGTCATTCCTGAAGTTTTTTCTAGTAACATTTAAATCTTCTTCTGAAATTGTATTCATCAGCTTTGATTAATGTGTTCGTAAAGCGGTTGTCAAAATGTGTATTTGACCACATCTATGTACGTCTCTGGATGTGTACTGGGTGGCCTAGATTGTTTTACGTTATTTTTATAAATGCAATCATAAAGTGAGCATAGACGTCAGAATTTGGATTATATTACTTTATTTAAGCTAAACTGTATGGTGGAAGTTATTAAAACGGAAGTTATTTGATAAAATTATAAATAAAGTCATTTATTTATTTATTTATTTCATTTTATTTGGGATTTTTACAGCTATTACATAAACAAAATAATTAGAAAAATCTTAACAATACTAAAGCCAATTAAAAAAATCCACTGTAAATATAATGGCACATAATATATAAGAAAAGAAGTTTAGTAATTGTATTTGTGTGACGTTTGTATTCATGTGTATGTGAATGTGTGTATGCGTGAATGAATGAGGGAGAGGATACATGTGCGTGTGGGAATGAAAGAGGGAGAGGGTGCGTGTGTATGGGTGCGTAAGAATGAAAATAATATATTTGCTTAAAACTTGTAAATTGTATTAAAAATGGTACAATAAAGAGCTTAGTAAAAAGTTAGAAACCTTTTTGTTAAAATTCAAATGACGAAATTATATAAATTGTTTTTTTTAAATTTTTTTTTTAAGTATGTTAAATTTCAAAACCGTATTCTGAAAAAAAAAGCATTTTATTTTTTAAATTAAACTGATATACATCGAATGAATAATGTGCGACGAGTCCTATACAATACAGTAGGTAACCACAAAATGCAGTAAATACGAAATAATGACAACAATAAAAAAAAAAAATTAAAATAAAATAAAATTATCAATAAAACTTCTTGGTTTAGTTTTACTTTTTTATTATTTTGACCAACGAGCGCTTTTGCCTAAGTCTACAACGTTTACAGCTTTTATATTTCTAACGTATTTTGGAGATAAGGTCAAATAAGTATTTTAACAGGAGACGGAAAACATAAATATTTACAACTAGTTTGCTAAACAGTTCATTTTTGGGAGTTATTGGACCGAAATTGGGATTAAGCATTTATTATTTAAAATGTGGGAAAAGAACACACGGCGAAATACAACAGAGTGGGAAATACACATTTTAACAGGTTAAGTTAGCACAATACTTTGATTTTATGACAGGGAAGTTTACATACCTATAGATGAATGACGAAATATTTTAAGAAAGATACCTAGATAATACATTTGTTTATGGAATGAAATCATTCATTTTGATAGTTAATTTTATCACAATTATATTATTTTAGTAGTAAATAATTTAATCAAACGGAGCGTAGTTGTATATTAAATTAATGGTTTAAGTAAAGGAAAGTTCGATAATTCCAATTGCTGGTTAATTATTACTGCATTAAGATTCATTCTATTTTTTTCTAATGATTCTAATTTATCTAATTTTTTTCCCATTGTTCTCAAAATGTGGTAATTTAATATTGTTTTTGCTGTCAAAAGTATGTTTAACTCTTGTGTGTCTGTGATGTCACACTAGTCGACATAGGACACAAGACTTGATATATCTCTCTTATTTTTTTAAATGATGAATTCGTATTTTTTGTAATCTTTAAATGGACATTTTCACACCGAATTTGGAAAGTGAATTTTTTACAACTATGCTGGATGTTAATACAAAAAAATATTTATCCTCGCTACGCGAAAAAAGAGTGTCCGCTAATTCAGCAACACATATGTATAAGAAAGAGCACGAAGATAGAACTCATCACAAGGAAGACAGAAACGCTGTTCTATGGCAGGTGTTAGTAGTAGTCACAAAAACAAAACTAAGTAAAGTGTAAAATAGATTCAGATTTCAGCCGGTTGATAACAGTGATGGGAAACGCACGCGCGTAATCTGAGCGACGTATTTATGATTATTAATTTATTTTACTATAACAGGGCTAAATTTTATGTTTATTGGCACAAATAATGGAAAAGGGATTATTAAACAGTATGTCTCCATGTTTTTTTTCTTTCAATTTTTGGACTTTAAATTATTCCGTCTTTTACTAGTGGTAACACGATGTTACATCACCGCGCGCAAAGGGATTATTTATCACAGTCTGTTAAGAGTTAAGAGAGTTTAAGTGTGTTGCAAAATTAAATTTATCATTTTTTAATCTATCGGAGGCAATATGTTCTTTCAGTCTTGTTTCTATTGAGCTACCACTTTGACCTATTAATGTACCTTCACAATCATTGCACTTTAAACTATACACTCCATTCTTATCTAAGGTTGAGATCTTATCTTTATTATTAACAAGATATTGTCCAGTTTTTTTTTTTGACAACGTTTAAATAATAAATGCTTAATTCCAATTTTGGTCCAATAACTCCCAAAAATTAACTGTTTGGCAAACTAGTTATAAATATTTATGTTTTCCGTCTCCTGTTAAAATAATTATTTGATCTTTTCATCTCCAAAATATGTTAGAAATAGTATAAAAGCTGTAAAAGTTGTAAACAATTTACCAGTCTTAAAGATGCCTATTTAGGGGAAAGCGCTCGTAGGTCAAAATAATAAAAAAGTAAAACTAAAGCAAGAAGTTTTGTTGATACCTTCATATAAAATTTTATCAAAATCATTACAATATTAATACATTATAAAAAGAAAACAAAGTATCAAAACATAAATACTTTGTCCCGATAAACTATTAAATAATAGTTTGTCATCGCGTGCTTAGACATGAATTTTAATTAAGAAACAAACAAAAGAGTACATAAATAATACTGAATACATATAAAATAATGAACATCTATTATTTTGTTTTTGATGCGTTGAAAAAATCAAAATATTATTAAGAAGATAGAAAAGAAAAAACTCAACAAAACCAGATAAAATGGTTTAAAATATTTATTTTTTGAAAGTAGGAAAATAGAGAAAAATATACATATATTTTTATTGATAGTGTGTGCTCATAAATGTTATCAAAACAAGATAAAAATGTAATTTATTATTGGAATAAAAAACGAGTGATACTTAATTCCATAAATTTTTAATAACCAGTGACCGGTTTCATCGCTTTCGCGACATCTTCAAAACATTTTTTATAATGTAATTTTTAATTATTATTAATCTTTACTGTTTTTGTGGAAATACATTAAATTTTATAATAAAGATACTTGTATCGAGAATTTCAGTAATGCTCAAATCACTGCTGGGTGTCATATTATATGATATGTAATATGCTTGTACATTGTACGTATACGTAAGTAAATTTTATTATTAATACGTTGGAACGATCGGCGCGGGTGGATGAGAATATGTATGAAGGTTGAGGAAGCGAGATCTGTATGCGAAGACAGAGTGATACGGCGTTCTATCCTCTTTGACTACCCTTTTGAGGAAACGGCGGGATATTTTGTTTGTTTGTTTAATTTATAATATAAATATTCCGTTGATTCGTGGTTATTCAGTCCCATACTGTGACTGTGTTACTACAGGATCTCGTCTACGTCCTAGATTTCATTCCAATAACTTTTTGCGCAAGGTTATTCCAGCGCTTGGGATTTTCAATTTCCATAAGTGTCTGAACACGTAAGCGCAGCTCTTCACTTATGCCGCTATCCGCTTTTATTTGCAGTCATATTTTATGCGCGCGAGGAAATTCTACGAAATAATATTAGACCCAGCACCTTCGCTGGACGTCTGGAATCATAATTGGTCTGTATTCTGATTATAATCACGATTGTCATCGTTTCATACGAATTTGGTTGATACTGAATTTCGTGTTTTTATTTCGGTCGATCAGTTCATTCCAGCAGTTTTTTCCCTAGTTTCCCGGTAGTAGTGATTCCTGTAAACCGTTAAATGACAATTCCATACCGTTTCGTTTCAAATGGACGACCAATGTAGGCACGCACTGACTGCGGACTACAATGCTATACCGAATACCGACTACTAACAGTACTGCCTGACGGGTAGTGTAATTCGAGGCCGAAAAGTGTGATACTGATTAATGGTTTTCCGTTTCAGAGGCCACCGTCCGCTTTTACGTATGTTTTTAGGAAGCCGAATGCGGCACGTTCCGGATTAGTTATAATTCTGTCTCGTTAGCGAAGTGGTCACGCGGTGGCATTGGTTAGTCATGTGTGCGCTTCAGGTCCTCAACCCCCTTTAGGATTCTCGAGCTATTTTACTAATTATTGTGTAATAAAAAGCACTTACCGTGGTCATGCACCGATATCGCATCAAATATTGTGTAAAAAGACTTAAATTTTATTCGAAGTACTCATTTCTTATATCATTTTTGTCCTCGAGTGTCCTTGCTGTCTAGATAATTACATAAGAAATGCATACGAAATAGAATGCATTCGAGAAAGCAACCCATGACAGATATGAATCTCTCCAATCGTGAAAACTCGAGACCTTTCATTTCCGAAACAAACTGCCGATCATAATACAATATATACCAGATACAATATGATTATGTAAAATGCTACTTTTGTTTTTAAGTCGAAATTTAACTCTGCCAACACATTACTGACCTTCGTCCAACTTCAAAGCACGACTCCTACTATTATATTAGCATCCTCTCTACTCGCGTGTCCTCTGTCCACTCAACTCAACTCAGTGATTGCATTTTTTTCCATACTCATTTTTTGTTTGTTTTTAAATACTTATACTAGAAAAGAGTGTAAAATCTCACAGCAGCTTTGCCAATATTCTCTCTTGATAACTACGGTGATGACATAAAAATTATTTCAGCAATCTTTGTGTTTCGTTTTGATTTAAAAAAAAAACCTTATTTTTTACTAAAGTCATTTTATCTATTTTTTAAATGTCGAGTTCAGCTTAACCTTTTGATTTCCGTCGCTTTTCAGGCTCAGTGTCACGCTTTTGCGCCTAATTTTTTAACAACGTCAGTTCGTAGTCCACGGTCGTAACAAATAATACTAAGCATCGCGAGTTTTATTATTCTGAAAAGACTTTATGAACAATTGCAAAGAGTTCGTCCGTGTCCCGCTTTGCATGTGGTGTGTTCTCAGTTCTCACATCCGCACTTAGGAAGTCCATATTGCACTTGCACGTGTGGAATACTCGGCTAACATGCGTAATTGTAGGATGAGTTGCATCCGCGACTGTTGAACTTTATATTATACTTCGTGTTCTAAAAAAGCGAAAAGACTTTCCGGGCCTTACTTTTGAACCTGGTATAAAGTTACGACTAGGCGTAGTGGTAAAATACGGATGGGAATACCACCCTTACTATAGTTGTCGAATAAGGATAGTAATCCTATCCTTATTTTACCACTATGCCTGGCGTAACTTTATACCAAGTTTATAAATAAGGCCCTCTTAGTTTTTGTATAAACAGCTCTTCCCGTTTTCATATTACATTTTTTTTAGTAAGCAGTAAAAACATGCACGTGCTTTCAATGTGTACCTAAAAGATGGAAAATATTATTTAACGTTGTTATGCTCGAAACAATCGTTCCCAGAAAACCACACCAGTAATTGAACATGTATAGAAAAATAAATTGTAAAAAGTTTTTTAATTCAGAAAACTTAATTTTACTTTGTAGATAAAATTTAAGAAAAATTTTACCTTCCCATCAAAATACGTAGGTACCCTGAACTACGTAAGAAAAGGTGTGAATCAAAACAAATGGAGTTGTTGGAATATACAAAAAAACTATGTTTCTCTAGTATTAAAATTTTCAGGAAGCGGTTACGTGAAATGTGCTACAAAATGGCGTTCTGATTTGATTTTATTTTGTGATTTTTTTTTTACATTTTACTCTGTCCTTTAAAAACCTATTTAATAAATAACTGTTAAAACTAGTTAAAAACTGTTTTATTTTCAATTTTGTCCGCCTCTTGATCAAGTGACTGAAATGTTTGCCTTGAAAGACGTCTCTGGATAGAATCCTGGCATCTTTGACATGAAATATTAATTAAAAACGGTGTTTTTACACTGTAATATTTCGTAGTCCGTGGAATGGCACCTAAATCGCAACTCGCAACACCGCTCTATCGCGCTCATATATCAAATTATCAAGATACGCTGCGATCGGAGTACAGATGCGGTGCCTTTAGCACCATTAGGTGCTGATAAGGTGATGATGATTTTGCCACACTTATTTCATATATTATGTATTTGCCGTGACATTTTTAATCATGGCATCCATGCAATGATCGGTATGTACCGGAATGTTTTTGTAAACGTTCCATAGCCTCAGGTAAGATACATGTACAGACCTGAACGTGAATCACGGCCAGAAGAGGCGTGATGACTGATGATTTTGGTATCGTACCGAATATTACAATCATGAGTAATATTAGGCAGTTCCTACCTGAATTTCGATCACTACCGACAAAAATATAAAATGTATTTATGTATTTTACTTTATTTATAAATTTATTTCATTCAAAGACCGCTCATAATGACAGGGCCCGTAATACAGTGGAAAGTTAACGCGTATCTTAAATTTTATCTACGAAGTAAAATAATGTTTTATGTATGGAAAATAGAATATTTGTAGTACTGTTTTTATAAACATGTTCAATAAGGAAGTTAGGTGTTTTTTTGTTATTTTTTTTATTTGTTAAGAAACTAATATACTAAGCCAAATTAAAAAAAAAATAATATCGTATTGTCAGCACCATGATTTTTTAAAGTTTTGTATTTCTGAAATAACTGCGTGTGACGTCAGGGGTTCTCTTCCGCTTATTCTCGATCAGTTCTGGCCATTGGTCCATTGACGGCAAGCAAACCGGAAATCTTTCGTAACTCTCTTATCATTGGTTGATTCGTATGAACAAGTGACGTCTTTCAAAGCAGTTCGATTTCATTAAAATATTTTTTTTTCATACACTTTCGAGACACTGCCCTACAAATGCTCTAATTTTTATTGAGCATAATAAAACATTTTTTTATCATTTCATATATTGGATAGAAAAAAAAACAGTTGAAAATTGCGAGAGATTTCCAACTTATGTTTTTTAAACAGCATTAATAAATATATATAATTAAGAACTTATTAATATAATTAAAAACTCGTTAATTTGTATAACAATTCAGTGCCCCGTCAGATGCAGATAATTTGAACTAGAAGAAAATGTACTTTGAAAAGTTGCAGCAAATCTCTACATCTCACAAAAAAACTCTTAGGGTTAGTGCTTGGATTAATAAATATAGGTTAAAATCGGGTATGAATCGGGTTGTGGTTCCGTGGCTAGAGTTGCGAACTCACGCATCAGAGGTCCGAGGTTCGAACCCCACTCTACCCCAACTTCATTTCCATTTTCTCATAGTGAGTTATTTACAACTCGTTGAAAATGGCCAGCGAAATTGGAATATTCGGGTAAATTATAAGAAAGCTAATACTTCTTTTAAAAAAATGAATAAATAATAATAATAATAAAGTCGTTTATCTTGCGTCAATATTGTAATCTAATGGCTTCATTTTGTCAGTGTGAAAAATGGGCGGATAGATTTCCGTGTGACGTCAAGGGTTGCTAATGGTCATCACGGATTTAAATTTTCCACCCGTTTAGGAGGCATATTTAGATTTCAGATCTGTGGCACGTCGAATAAAGCGTAAGGGCCAAATTATTTTCGGAAAATTAGCTCAGCACACCTAGATCCATTTATTGTGATAAATTAGTTTTACTAGATAGGTATTATTTGGGAGTGGAGTTCCCGGGCAACACAACACAACCAGAGTAATTGTATAGAAATCGGAAACGGATTTTTTCTTAAAACCGTACTAATTTAAATAACTTTCTTAATTTTTTTTAGCCGTTTTTAAACACACACTATGTAAAAAAAATCGTAATCCACAAGAAACAACATGTGATTTTTCGGCTAATACGATGTGGTATTCCTACATAAAGTACACCCCCGTTTGAAAGAAGAGCAGAGTTTGATATTTGCAAAAATAATTCCATATTTGTAAATTATATATTTTAAGTTTAGAAAATCAACTATGAACAAGTACCTAGGTACCTACTTACCAATGAAAAGTTGCTACATAGTTTTTTACGTTTATTCGAATAGTTTTTACACGCCTTCACAACACAATCAAGCATTTTGGTTTCTAATTAAATGTCGAGCTCACGTCAAAACCTGGCTAGCGGTTAAAGGACGACCAAATACGCGTTGGGCATTACTGAGTGTTTGGGCATGAGTTAAGTGTCATAATTTTAAAGGGCTCAGGGTGCGTCTATGTGTATTAATATTTCGATGGTTTTATTTTAGAAAACCAAACCTCTTTCTATGGTTACAAAAAAGCATTATGACACAAAGTTTTGTAAGTATATTTAATTATGTTTAATCTGAAGAGGAAACGCGGTCTGACTTTTCTTTTAAATGTATTCCAGAATTTTATCCCAGGATTACGGAACTAGAATAACGATTTTTTTACAGACTTTAGATATTTACCATCGACGTGTCCCAATTGTTTTATTTTTGTGATACATTGACTTTTAAAAGTAGAACCCCGTGGCTGTCAAATCACACTAATCATTAAAAAAATCATAATTTCAATTCTCCACTTGCAGTATATGGTATCTACAAAGAGCATTCAGACATCTCTGTCGACTGCCAGCTTCCGTGCGTTCTCTCAAGTCAGGTTTGCGTCCCGTTGTTCGGACATGAACTGCTGACGAACAGTCAGCAGCGGACATCCAGGACATCGAAAACCATGTAAAGTAGGCAAGAGTGTTTAAGAATCTCAGAAGGCATCCGCACTATATGGCCCAGCCAACCATATTGCCTTCGCTTTATGGCAGTTGTCACAGGAGTTTTCTGCGTCCGTTCTCTTATTCCCTCATTTCTTACAATGTCGAACAAGTTGAAAAACATGACTATCTGGAAACCGTAAATCTATCTAAACACATAACAACGCTATAATTGATTGGTTATTGTTCACCTGAACCTGTGACGTTTCAAAGTAGTTCATTTTTTTAAAACTATTTTCAATATTTTTTTCATACATCTTCGAGAAACTTCGTCGTACAATTAAATGCTCTAATTTTTACTACTTAGAAAAGCTTTTTTATGTCCAATTTTCCGTAGCACTGAACATCCTCATTGTCACTATGCATATATTTTGTTTACAACTTATAAGGTTCATGAGATTCTCAGAAAATATAATGAATAAACATGCTTATTTTTCTGTTTGATAATTATTTACAAAGCGTTATCAGTATCATTCGGTTTTTAATTCGTTTGTATTTTTAATAAACTATTTATTAAACTTAAATCTCTTATCAGTTTATTTAAATTATTTATAGTTTAAGCTAACAAGGACGAGCTGATTAATTCAATAATTTTATACGTTTCGCGATAATTATTTCCTTGTAATGGAAGGCGACCGACACATATGTTTTAGCCAGGGCTGGTGTTTTGGACGCTATAGCGGTAGAGAACGCTTTGTTAGCGTGTATTTATTTTTCCTGATATTTTCATTCAATTGTCACTATGTCGGTTGAAATTTGACAATATGATAGTTTAATAATTACATTTCCAAAAATTATCAGTCCGCTGGGGGCGGGCTGAAAGAAGTTCTGTCAGCTGGACCCTGAAAGATTCCGTGAATTGCTCGATCTTCACTACGTCAGCTGGCGTACTTTCCACCACAACCAACGCAGCTGATTGTTGTTTTCGTACTTTTAATTATAGAAACAATCACCTAGTTAAATTTTATCCGGCGCGGCGCACTATAACTTTATTTTACGTGTTTTTTTTTTAAAGTTCATGCAAGCAGCTGCTGCATCTCTCCCCCCCCCCCCACCGCAATGCAGCTGACGATTTTTTTTCAACTCACTATGATGCAAACTATTTTTTTTTATTTCAGCTGGCATCACTTTTTTTTACCACTTTTGCAGCCTCCCACTCCCAGACCCACCGCGGGTGCATCAGCTGACGCTCGGTTCTATCATTAGTCATACCAGATCTATCGAAAAAAACAACAATCGATCGGCGTAAAAACACTACCTAAAATACAACCCTACCTCCCGGACTATATCAAAGATTACTTAACTGCTGAGTAAATTAATTGTATTGCTTGCTGTTGGCGCGAGGGGAAAGCAAAGGCAAATATGAATTATTATTGAATTCCATTATTCCATTATTGAAAGAATTCGGCCGAAAAATATTTTTATATTTTTGATACATTCTTAAAATTATGGGGTAAGATTATGCAAAAAATTAAATCAATATGATGATTAACGAAAAAGGTATTGAACAAATGTGCTACCTGGGGTCCCCTAGATACCCGCCTCAGGCATGGGAGGGTTAAAATTCAAATCCAATGAAAATATTGACAGATTTTTTCATATTAGTTTTAAAAAAACACATTTTTTCGACAACTTACAATTTCACACCGATCCGTGGCCATGGGGCAAATAACCGTCACCGGTATGCTTGCATTCGAGTACATATATGTCCTTTAATTTTATTAGAAGTACGAGGGGCGTTCAATATATTCTCGGTATGGGTATGAAGGAAAAGGCTTAGGTTAATAATTATCTTTTTATTTCTTAATATAGTTACTCCTAATATCTTAGCACTTGTTACTTCTAGAAATCAATTAATTTAAACCTTCAAAAAAATATGATACCGGTTTGTTGTCAAAATGCTCATTAATCGCCGCTTTGAACGAGTCATCGTCGTCAAATCGTTTCCCACGAATGTCTTTCTTTAGATTTGGAAACAGAAAAAAATCACTTGGTGCCAGGTCTAGACTATACGGTTCACGAATTGCAGCCTTTGCAACTTGAGCCTTGTGCACCGGTGCATTGTCGTGAAGGACCAGTATCCCTCTGGCCAATTTCCCCGCCTTTTCTCTTTGATTGCCTCCCTCAATTGATGAAAGATGCTAGAATAGTATTCTCCAGTGATATTGATGCCCTTTTTCTTGTAATCTATCAGAAAATTTCTTGGAAATCACAGAAAACTGTAGCCATGACCTTCCCTGCGGATTCAATAGTTTCTTTAGAATTTTCCCCACTGAGCTCCAAAAACCCTTTGCCGCTTTGTACGCGGTGATATTTTCGGAGTGGCGTTAGGAATCTCGGCGCTCATCTTGCACTGGCTTTTGACATGTGTAGGCGGTTGTGTAAAATAAAAACAATGGTACCGGTGAATAGGCTAGTAATCTCAGCTATTTTTTTCTATTTTATCCACATTTTCTTCATTACTGGCCTCGATTGGACGACCGGATCGCTCGTCGTCTTCTATGGTCTCTCTGCCCTTCTTAAATTCACTAGATCACTTTTGAACCGTCGATAGTGAAGGAGCAGACTCCCCGTAAACTTCTGACACCTCTTTGTGGATGGTTTTCTATTTTTTTCCTTATTTGGTGAGGAATTTTATAACAGCACGATACTAGAGTTTGTTTAACTTTGCGAAATGACTCATCTTGCTCGTGTTTCGTGGACAGCTACTCAATGACTAATGATCCATTTGTTATTAAACTCTGTACTTACACTACTAATGAGTGCAATATAACGATGTAATTAACTATACATTCATAGTTGCACTCCTTCATATCAATACCGAGAATATATTGAACGCCCCTCGTATAATTTACGTGTCAAAATATTATTTGTTTTATTCATTCCGCGTATTAATATTTTATGTGTTCATAATGGAAGTTTCGTTAATTGTTGACTCCCTGTGCATAAGGTTCTTCAAACAATTGTTTTTTATTAATTAATAGTGGTAACGTGACATGAATTTTATATCAAGATTACATAATTCATTAGCTGTTGCGCCGCCATGTGAATAATTAAATTTACAATTTAATTTGCTTAAATACATCACATATATGAAATATATCAGAAATGTCAAAAAAATCATTTGTGTGCATGGGTGTTCTACACTAATATCGGACGTAGCTCGCTGACTTACACCACGTTTCTCGTTTATATTCGTATGTACCCGTCGACCATTCCAGCAATAATTATTTTCCCATACGCCGATGATCCGTATGGTATGCAGTATATACTGCATATCACTCAATGAGGAACTTCAGCCATACGGAAAATTTGATACAGTAAATGTTTTCTTCCGCGCGGTAAAACTTTGAGCATTAAATTGTACCGCAAAGTTTCCTGAAATCGTACGAAAAAAAATATAAAAAATATTTTAATAAAAACGAACCGCGTCACTGGTTCATATGAATCAACGAATGATAAGAGAGTTATGGAAGATTTCCGGTTTGCTTGCCGTCAATGGACCAATGGCAGAACTGATCGAGAATAAGCGGAAGAGAACCTCTGATGGCACACGCGGAGTTATTTCAGAAACACGAAACATTAAAAAATCATAGCGCTAATAATACGATATACATATAAAAAATGTAACAATTTATTTTGGCTTTGTTTCATAGTATATTAACAAATAAAAAATAATAAAACCACTGATCTTTCTCATTGGTCGACTAAGACCGTGATCTCTATGCCTGTATCGACATAGCTCTCGCCTCACGTCGCAATGCGGTAAGTGGACCGATTTCCACAGGTAATTTATCACCTCACCGGTTTAAGTATTGACCATTTTACCACATATTTCACTAATTACGACAGGTTATATCACACGGGTAGCCGCTAATCCGAGGGAGGCATCCTCGTCCGAACTATTCATCCCGCGATATTAGATCTTCACGCAGACCGCAATTCATAAAACAGTGATTTGTAGTAAGAAGCCATTCTGAGGTCATGCTACGGTTTTCAAGACAGAGCTTCGTTGCGTAGGGTTGTTTCATATTCTTTTCTTTTAAGCCTTGAACGAAATGTTTAAATTCACAGATCTTTCCAGCAGAATACATTATTTGTTGTTACCAGAAAACAAATGTACTCCGGAAAATGCATCAGTTTTCTTCTAGTTTTTTTTATTCCAGTAATGACTGATTCTCTTACACACTTTTCTTCATAAAACAAATTGTTTCGGTATAGTTGCAATATTAAAACGCCCATCAACAGTTTCGTCTGCGACTGCAAGGAATGCAGTGATTAGTATGCATTCTGAAGCAAATAATTTGTCTTTATATCTCGTTTATTCCCGCACGAAATGTGATAGCGAGCGAGATGGCAGGACTTATTAAAGCCATCGATAAAGGTAGTAATAACGAATAACAGTTTGCCGTGTGCAATTAATTTTGAAGACCACCAAGTAATACCGAGATATTTCACCTCACCGAATAAATTAGGTACTCGAATACTTTAGCCTGATTTCTGCTTATTTACATATTTCTTCACTACCTGTCGAAGCATGAGCATTGTCTGCTTGTTGATTGAGCTTATATTCCAATTAAATGATATCTTAATTGCTTATTTTAATATAGCTCGCGTATAAAATGCGTAACTCGTAATTCAATCTAAAAATGGAAATTTTAGTGTGAAGAAGGAGAAATGAAAAGCCGACTACATTTTATCTGAAGCGATTCAAGATCAGGGTACACGTTGTTTCGGGCCTCTCAAAAGTATTCATTCAGGAAGATCTAGAGTCTAGTGTGATTGATGCAGAGCCTCGTGTCATCGGGTGTGATGGCGATTCTGGCTTTAAATACCAACTGTCAGTATTACCAAGCTACGTAATTTAATTATTCATTAACTAGTTGATTCTAATTTTTAAATGTTTTTTTCAAAACTATTTTACACATACCCAAGGTATTAGGGCACGTTTTTTGATTATAAAGGACTTACTACATATTTTTTTTTTTTTTTTTTCAATTTATTTATTTTAAATATAACATATACATTACAAAAATATATTCAATACGTACATATTATAAAAAAGGAAAAAAAATACACGAAAGAGACTCATGTCAAAGGAGTCGAAGAATCCTGCTCCGGAAAACCCCTTCGGATACATGGAACAGATCAATATCCAGAGCGATGTTGTTCAACATAGCGGTAGCTCTTCCAACAGGCATAACCATAGGCAGGTTGGTCCTGAATATCGGAATATGAAACAATCTATGCTGACGCTGTCTTAGGTAATTATCAGGAACATACAAACCAATGCTCATCATAATTTCAGAATTATCAATCATACCGCGCAACAATCGATAAAAATGTGTGGTCAAATACACATTCCTTCTAGTCTCTAAACTGTTGTAGCCAAGCATACCCTGGAGAAACTCGGTCGGGTAGAGCCAAGGATAATACCCGCACTCTCTCATGTAGAGATATCTCAGAAACTTCTTTTGGATTTTCTCTATCATAAGAGAGTACTTCAGTTCATGTGGCCCCCAAATCATCGAGCCACTCTCGAGTCTACTTCGCACCAAGGAGTTGTAAAGAGTTCTCAGTACGCGGGTATTTTCGAAAACCCTGGCAGTACGCAGAACAAATCCTAACATCTTCAATGCATCACCACTGATTGTCTATATGTATGATTGTCGATATGTGGCATCGAGCGAGGAATAAAATATTAGCACAAGGAAACGAAGGCATAAATTATTTCAGCTAGAGCATAAACACGCGACCAGTATATTTTAACAGATTTTAGATGAAATTACAAAAAAATCGTGAAGTGGATAGTAATTTCCATTTATTTTGTTGTTTTTAACATTTCCTGGCGTAGTATAACGCTGTCGGAACTACATCATCATATCATAGCATTGTCCGCACCAGGTGGTGCATCGATCATCTGTTACTTGGAAGTTAAGTGATCAGCCTTTCGCTTCAGATGCCTGTCCAGGAACATTGAATATTGCAGTGAACCACCTTTTTAATTAATATTTCATGTCTATCATCCCAGGAATCGAACCCAGGGCGACTACACTACTTGGCGGACTTATCTCCACTTATTTAGGATTTTCACCCGAGAGCAGCCATCGAGTCGAAAGCACTCGTCCAGAATTCTGGTTCTACTTCACACACAGAACTGTATGCTTAATCCGCTAGGAGACAGAGAGCATGTAAAGAAAATTCCATAGGTAGGTATCTCTATTTACAGATAATATCTCAATTTATTAGACATTCTGCGTCAATACTAGTCTAGCGTTACTAGTTGTCCTAAATATAAAAGATACACGAGTCTTGAAAACTCTCATAATATTATGTCAACTTTGACGAGCAGAACTGGTTTATAATAAGTGTTTATGAGCTGTATCTAAGTAAGTCGTTCGTTTGTGATTTATTATTTTTATAGCGATAGAAATTATGAATGGAATTTTTTACGTAGTAAATATTATTAAAAATCATTCACCAACACCCAATTAACTATCCAAACCAGCCTCATTTCTTTAAAATTATCTTGCGATTTAAAATCTGGATACACTTATTCACATTGTGGTTTAGTCTTTACCGAGTTTGACAACCATACTTGAAGTCGCGAGATTGATTCTAGTAACTAGCTCCAGCATAATGTTACTGATATGGAAAAGAAATACTATGTTATTTACTTTAAAAATGCTTTTATTCATAAATTTAGTCTGCATTTAGTAAAAACTAGTGATGAAACAGGTGATGGTTTGGCTGGATAGACTGGATACCGGATATTCGGCGAGCTCCAAAGCCGGCTAGCCGGATATACGAATCATTGTATCTGACTTGTCGCGGCGTGTTTAGTACATCCGAGCTACACTGACGAACGTTTTTTATGCAAAATAGTCCATTTTTCAAATAATGAAGGTTACTTCCTTCTTCCCAAACACGTTCGGTATCAAGAAATCAATTTAGTGACGTTAATTTCATGAATTTTTCACTGTTTAACAAATATATAAGTATCCGCCGGATATTGAGCTACTATCCGGTATCCGGCCGGATAGTAAAAATAGTCCGGACACTGGATAGTGTCAGATATCTGTTTCGCCTTTTATGTTTAATGAGAACAAACACATTTTTGTAGAATCTAAGAGGTGTTCCAGATAATAAAATTGAAAAAATTACGTATCTGTTCTCAAAATCACCTGGTCAATTTTACGCGGATTACGCCACCAACGCCGCCGACAATTTTAAGGACTTGCGCCGCCGCTGACGATTTTTTGATCGGCGCATACGTCTAGTAAACTATGTCTAAATATTTGTAGACAAGACTGGATTCCATCACCTATAGGGAGTTATCAAAATTGAAATTTCCTTTAACAAAAATGGAAAATTGCTTGAGGAGAGAATATGGAAGTCTAGGCATTTACGGGGCTTATGATCCGTCATTAACTGTCTAAAGTTATCTTTTTACACATTGTAAAATTCACCATTCTACCTAAGTTTGAACATCCACATTCTCTCATACTTAAACTTAGGCAGAATGGTGAATGTAAAGCGATCACTTAAACCAGCCAATGACAAGTCGTAAGCCCTGTGAATGCTTAAACTTCCATATTCCCTTCCAAAAATATTTTCCCGCCTTATTGAAATAAATTTTATTCTCAATTCAGATTAGAATTCACAAAGTTGGCGTATAATTGATGTTTTTTTCCTTCAATATATTTGTTTTGATAATCATAGACATAGGTATCCATCCATCCCCAATTTACCAACTTTGAATTGTAAAGAGTTCCGTAATGTCAAGTTCTTAGCTGGTACGCTCAGTTACCGAATCATTTGACATTTTAGTACATTCCGTTTTAATGGTTGAAAATAACAACCCTCAATTGTTTTATAACAAAATAATTTAAACCGTCTTTAAGACGTTTTTCAATGACTTAATAAAAGTATTCTTACAACACTCGTAATTGCATATCTATTGATTTCCCAATGCAAACTGTGTTTGATTTTGTGTCTAATGAATATCATCGGTTTTGCAACTGAACAAATAGCATACAATATCCGAGTAGCTAGTAAGAAAGTTCAGTGGTTTTTTTCAAATTTGTTTATAGACTATTAAACTATGCCAATTCCAAATTTTACGTATGTATTACTATAATTATTATATTATAGTAAGAAATACTATAGTATTATGTAACGCTTTAATTTTTTTAAGTTTTGTACTTTTTAAATTACTTCGCGTGTGACGTCTGAAGTTCTCTTCCCCTTCTTCTCGATGAGTTCTGCTGATTCGTCAGTTGACTTACCGTAATCCGGAAATCTATTACAACTCATCATTAGTTGATTCGGAAGAACAAAGTAGTTCGTTTTTATTAAAACCTATTTTATTACTTTTTTCATACATTTTTAAGAAACTTCGACGTAATTTAATGCTCTAATTTTTACCGCGTGTAAGAAAACATTTTTTATATCTTTTTTTAAAAATTTCCCGCAGGGCTGAACTTCCTCATTACTAACGAGATAATATTTTTTCATTTCCGTCGTCAATAAGCTGAACCACTCTCAAAAATACGAAAGTTAATAAATTACGGGATACTTAAAAAATGTTAATAAGAAAAGAGAGTTCATAAACGTTCTATAATTAATAACATTAAAAAAACAGGTTGAATATTTGATAAGGTAGTGGTAATGGTTTTTTCTCTTATGTAAAATAATTAAGTCTTTTCCTTCCAAACCCCTATATAATGAATTTTCAACAAAACCCAGAAATCACAAAAAACGTTTCATTTTATAAGAGGATTTTGGCTCGCAAATTAATCTTTTTCTTCCATAATTTATAATAGAGTTTGAAAAAAAATACCCAGAAACTTTTTTTCTTATCTGTAAAATTATGTTCAAACATATTTTTTTTATTTTCGGTCATAGAGAAGTTTGGAATTATACGATACAATTTCTGGCCCATCCTACACCTCAGGCTATTTGTTACTATTAAAAACAGGATGTGTTTCTCAAAGATAAAAAAAAACTTTATTGTGGTTCTTTTACAGATAAAAATAATGATTTTTGAACTACTTCAGAGTCCGCCGACCACACGAATGCACGTTTTATCGCTATAAATTACCTTCAATTAGGATTAAATATTCAGATTTTGTATGTAAGCATTTCTTAATTTTTGAATCAAGGTCTGCAAAGCTAAGGTTTGTCGATAGTTTGTTAATATAGACCGCTCGAACTTTTGTATGTGTAATACGAACTGACGTTTTATTTAAAGCCTTTCGAAATTGCGTCCGTGGTATTAGTTACTTTTGATTTTTTTTTTTTTTTACAAAGGGTAACCTTTTCCAATATGCCTTTTAATTTTAAAAAAAAGGTTTTTTTTTTAAATCGACGAATAGGTAAAGGAAACCGAATACTTTTATAAAATCACCCACGTTTAACCCTTTTTCATTTGAGTAATTTACTCCTACTTTTCCACTTTTGACATTTTGTTATCTCGTCGTCGTCCATAATAGTCATTTTGTTTTGTTTTACAAAATACAAAGTACATGATAACAATATAAAGAAATAAATAAATTACAGATTACACATTATATTTTTTATGGGTACAGAAGGAGAGGAAAAAACACAAAATTAAATTTTACTAAAAAATATTTTAAAAAGGTTTTAGGCAACTACTAAAAACGGCTTGATGCCGGAAAATTTATTTAGGACTAATAAAAACATCAGCAACCAAAACTATTATTTTTTCTATTGTAGTGAAAATAATAAATAATATAATATGTGGCATAGTACCTTCTTTGCGAGAAAAGTTGGTCTTCCGTTCGTCAGTTTATTTTTCACCGACATAGATTAGGTTACAAAAGCGTTTTGAAAGTTTTCGTGTTTATCTAATTAGGTCTTTAGCTAATTAAGACATCGCAGGCTTTTAGCTCCAATTAGCTGGATACCAGTAGCATTTAAATTAAACCAACACAATTGCGAGAAAAGGGAAACTGTTCGTATTATAATGGCACAAAACCAACACAAAATTGAAAACAATAAGTTATTCGCATGAGTATCGGTTTCCTGTTAAACTCGTCCTAGATAAAAAGGTAAAAATCTAATTTGTTTGCCTCTGAAACGTTTTAGATGTATTTTTAATATGTTCACATAAAAACGTTCATAGGGTTAATATTAGTTGTATTATTGCAGATTTTAATTTGTTATTTGCGTCCTTATGATTTACCCAAATATTTATATTTTGGGGAGCCATTTTCAACGAGTTGTAAATAACTTACTCATAGAATTAAGAATAGTCCAGAAACCGCATACGCACATCAAACAGAAGGCGATTTAACTACTCATAAATGAGTAGGTTTACGTTTTGACCCATTAGTTTCTTTGTAGACGTCGCTCAGTACGCAACTCCTGATTTGAATTCCACTATGCCGTGTTGTGTCCTTTTAAAGTTTAGAAATACTGCTAGGATCTTAAAGAAACAGGATGCAATCATATTTCATCTGTAATTTGCAAATGAATGTGTATATAACAAATGCATCACATAAACATTTATTTATTTTTCCATCTGTCAGATTGTCGAAGAAACAAAATGGAAATTTCGTTAGTGTTCCCAGGGTAGATTTTTTTTTACCCTACTTTGCTCATCTAATAAAAGAACTAATGAAAATTAGACCTCGGATTAAACAACGCCGTGGGGGACATTTGAACTTCATTATCTTTAAAACATCAAATATTATTTAACACGATATAAAAATATCCGTTTTATGTCAAATAAAATTTGTTTTATATTTTAAGTTCAAAGTTCATTAATTCAATGACTCTTATTAAATGACCCTTTACTTATCTACTCTGTTGTGTCAATCAATGTTTCCGCGTGCACCAAAAAAATTTAGAGAAATTAACAGATTACTATTTTTATAACCTTATATTTGTGTTATGATCATATTTTTTCCCATCAAGCAACATTTCCCGGCGACTTCACGCATACGCGCGGCGAAAGTAAGCCGGAGTGGGAGAATTATTGGACACAGTCCGATGTATTCAAATATGATTCTACGCTCGCTCCTTCTGGAATATTCTTAATTCTATGAACTCACTATTAGAAAATGGGAGCCAAGTTGTGGTAAAGTGGGATTCGAACCTCGTACCTTTTATCCATGAGTCCGCAACACTAGCCACGGGACCACGTCCCGGTTATATAGCAATATATTTATATAACAAAAGTCAATATTTAGTGTAAAATAACGGCTATGTTACCTACTGAAATATACACTTAAGGATTGTGTTGTATATGTGGATTCACAGAATATCACAGTGTGATACGTTTTTTAAAAAAATTCCAGCATTGACATAATATATACGAGATTATATTTAAGTAATCTAGGTGACGTTCGCAAGATAATCATAATAATTGTGTACATACGTTGTGCAACTATTTGTCACATTTAATGATCAAATCATACCTAGGTACCTGGAATTCCTATGAATGTAGATATTTTTACGTCATGTTGGCTCGCTCCTTTGCTTATTTAATATATATCTATCTTCCATATATCTATCTAAATATATAAAAGGCAATGTTCGAATAGTTGTCCTCGATGGACTCTATAACTATCGGACCGATTTACGTGCGATTTTCAGATAAATGTACATCTTTGCCACGAGAAGGTTTATAGCTCATAAAATCTTCAATTTATTAAGCACAAAAAAGTTAGGAGTGTAAATGTTTTTTTTATCCATCACCAGGGTTGCATTCGCCGAGAATGCTGATTAAAAAAATGGATGGTGGTTATTTTTTGTGTATAAAAAAAGCTGGTTTTTTAATGTTTACAAACATAATTAGTTTTTTTACGTATCCCTATCAGATTATTTCATTTAATTCCTTATAATTTCTACCCATTTATTTTTTCGTGGATTTTTGGTTACACTAAAATAATATCAACTAACATTCGATACATTTTTGAAAATCACATTCCTGACTAAAGTGCATACCTGGGCAGAGTTTGACATTTGCTAAAAGAATTCTTTATTTAAAAAAAATGAATTCAAACACAAACAACCTACCAAAATGAAATATTTGAATATCTATTATTTTTAGATTTGGAATTCAATCATAAACAAGTACGTAGGTACCTACTTACCAATGAAAAGTTCCAACATTTTTTTTAAAGTTTATCCGAACGGTTTTATTTTTTTTTTGAATAGCAAAGTTTTGTAAGTACATATACTTAATTATGTTTAATCTTAAGAGGAAACGCGGTCCGGCTTTTCTTCATACGAACGTATTCACGTATTTTCTCTCTGAATTATGGCACTCGAAAAATGTTATTTTTACAATAATAACAACAAACTATCACGCCGTTTCCCCCTAAGGGTAGGCAAAGAGGATAGAACTCCACATCACTCTATCTTTGCATTCAGATCTCGCCTCCTCTACATTCATAGATCTTCTCATGCACGCGCGCCGAATATTCCGACTTTTGCCAAATCCATCTTAAAATATTTGTTGGATTTGTTAAAGTTGTTATTTCGCTGTCCATTCGCTCTACATGTCCAAACCAGCGCAGAGCACCTTTTTACACATTATAGATATTTACAATTGGCGTGTTCCTATATTGTTTTGTTTCTAAAAAAAATGGTTTATTATGTGAACTAGAACCATCCAAACCATTGTCTTTTTCGCACAGTATCGGGGAGGCATCTGCAAGACAGTGACAGGAAAACAATGTTCGAAAACTTATTTATCAAAATTCTTTATCTAAACTGAAAAAAAAATTATTTCTTAACCGAAAAAAAAAATACGTCATTTTATTATGAACAAATATTCCAGTTTATTTTGTTGAAACAAAGTTGTGTAATCTTAATGAGAAAGTAAAAATAATTTTTTAAAAAAATAAAAATCTCTTAACGGATTTTGCAGCGCAACGACGAAATACTTTGTCAATATTTTATTTATATATTTAATCCTAAACTGGTTTTAAGAATTACGTGATTATTTTTGAGTGTATGTATGTTTTAAGAATAGGCAATAATGAATAACCCAATGCTTTGCTTTAAAATTCGTCAATAAATTTAATAGACACGTTAAAAGCGCGCAAAAGATGGCATTTCAATTCGTAAGTAGTTTCGTTCCTTGCATCTCTTTCTTATGTAAATATTTGCATATACATTAAGGTGGACCGATAATTTTTTTCCGAATTTTGAAACGAAAGTTGCCTTTTTGATTACTCGGAATGCTAAAAATATCAAAAAAGATATTTTATACTACTCATGGCCATCAACCAGAGCTTGAAGTTTACAAAAAAGTCATTTTTTTGCGCTAAAGCGGCGGTCATTTCGTATTTAAGTAAGAAAATCAGTCCAATTAAATTTTATAATGTGCATTAAACCTTATTAAATAAGCATCTAAGGGCGTGAGTTGCACTTTGTTTTGTAATAAATGGGTAGCATTGTTTTCTTCAATATTAGCCAGGCGCTCAACGGAATCAGTTCCGCGGAGTGTAAACTTTTTGCATTTCAGTAGTTTTAAAACGTGTTCGAATTTGTAATATGATTAAATTATATCTTTACTAACAAAAAATAATTTTATCAATACATAGATTACTAACAAAATGTTCAGACTGTTATAAACTTCAAACCTCGGTTGAGGGACCAAAAGTACTATGCAATTTAAAAAAAAATAATTTTGACGTTTAATATGATCCAAAATGCATCTTATTAGACCCATTTTACTTTGATCGCTAAAAAAATAAAAAATGTCACACATCATCGACCCACGCTAATGCACGTGTATCGTGATTTTCTTTTTTTTTTTCAGATTGTTGAGGGCAACGCAATATTTGTTAAATCTGATACGCTTTTTGTAATACCTAGAGTAACGTGTCTTTTTTTCGATTTTAAACTTTGTGCCGATGCGGGAATCTTTTCTTATAGATTTTTTTGCCTAGTGATATTGCCAGTGTTACCTTGTGGCTGAACTCGGCCTAAATAAGCAGACAGTCGCTAGTCGCCGGCCGCTGCGCCGCAGCCACACTGCGCGAGTGCGTGTCTCGTCCCACGTCCGCCACCGCACCCGCCTTACCATACCAAATGAACACCCAACAGCTGATCCCGTCTCCATAGTCGTCTACTCCATTCTTGTCCCGAACAATGAACTATATCCAAGGTAGTTTGTATCGTATTGTTCGTTTACACCCGGTCCCAAATTTAAAGGCGCCTAGACTCGAAGAATAGATGTTATCTACTCTGTAAATTATAAACAATTCTCACAAAGCATTTCGCTAATAATTTTGAAAATTCGGTCAAATACCCCAGCTCGTAATAATCGCAGATTAGCGTATAAGGGTCGTGTAATGGCGTGCTTGTACATTTTATTTATTTTTAAATTTGTTTGAGCCACATTTAATAATTATTTTATTGTCCAATGTATATATATGGTACATACATCGGTAAAATTTGTGCTTACTAGTATACAAGCAATTTTATGCCATAATTATAGAGATATATATTATAGTTTAATATTATAATGCCATCGTGTCAACCGATTTGAGTGCTAAATTTGTTATAAAACCGTCACAGTACATAGAAAATAAACCTGGGCTGGTATTCCGAACGCATTTACAGCGCGCTATAATGCGTATTTAGTACGTAAAAACGCGCTATACCGCGCTATAATTTCGTTTGGAATACCAGCCCTGGATGGGTTTGTTAGGATTGGTTCCAAAGACATTAATTATTTCTATTTGCGCATGCGCGGCCTTGTAAAATTCTGTACTGACGGCCGCACTAAAGAAACTAAAGCACTTTAAAAGTCCCATAATCCAGAATGAGGAAGTTCAGTGGTTTTTCAGTGTATTATCGGCGCTACGATTTTTCAATGTTTTGTATTTCTGAAATAACTCCGCGTGTAACGTCAGAGGTTCATTTCCGCTTATTCTCATTCAGTCCTTCCTATTGGTCCAGAAGCGACAAGCAGACCGGAAATCTTCCATAGCTCTCAGATCATAGGTTGATTCACATGAACCAGTGACGTCATTTAAAGTAGTGCGTTTTTATCAAAATATTTTTTATAATTTTTTCTGTACATTTTCATGAAACTTTGTTCTACAATTTAATGTTCTAATTTTTACCCCGCGTAAGAAAACATTTTTTGTATCCAATTTCCCGTAGGGCTGAAGTTCCTCATTAGGCAAATCGCGGTAAATTTTATACCAGTTCGAGCATAACTGCGTGGTCGAAAGGTTGTGTGTGGGCTTGTCGCAGTTTTTAGGAAGTTATTTAATGAATGGACATCGAACCCTTCTCAGATGGCTTCGATTAAAACATCAAACCAATGATAAAATATTTCTTGTAGTTATTTAAAGGATTAGTTAACTTATAGCTGCTTTTATTAAATAAAAATAATATAGATACTGATTGTTAAGCGGTCAAATTTAAAGCATTAGTTCCATCAAGTATATGGATGGACCGCGCATGATATATATATATATATTATAATTTTTTAGATTTTAACGTTTATACTACTGCAATATTTATGTGTAAATATTTACTGTTTTTTTTCAAATCAAACGGGTAGGTAGGAAGAGAAATTGCCTTAAGGCAATAAACCTGCCTTTTGCCTGAAATCTTCAAAAATTACAGTGGTCCACACTCCTTATGACGAGTGTTTGGTGAAATGTGTTCCTTATTTAAAAAGATGTAAACGTGAACACAGCAATATATTTTTTTTATAATAGTGTGCTTTTAACAATATATTTATTATGACTAACTCATTATGTGTGTATCTGTTTAGATCGATAAATAACTTGTCTTAATTAAAAATACATGCCCACTAAATATTTAAATTATCATTTTTACTATGATTATTGTACATTTTTCGTTATTGTGTATCAGTTACTTCCCTCGGAGCATCAATAGTGCATGTTTATATTTAAACGACGTAATTCTTGAACATCGCAATACTATACGAGTTAAATGAACTTTGATGAATTAAATGCAAAGATTGTAAATGCAAACGCTACCGCATATTTACTAGACACGTGAAAACTGTTGACGATTACTCATCTGACTTATATTGATAAATATTGCGAGAAGGTTCGCAGCCCGGATAGCTCAGTCGGTAGAGCATTGGACTTTTAATCCAAGGGTCCAGGGTTCAAGTCCCTGTTCGGGCGATCTTTTTTTTTGTTCCCTTAAGTTTAACGTTTTTTTAGTTGCATTTTTTTTTTTTTTTTTACAAATATTTAAAATGTTGCTGTTGACATTTTGAACTTTATTTGTCTCTTTGATAAACGATTTAATATAGCTGCTGCTTCGACAATTATTTTTACTCGTGTTTGATTTTTACTATTTTTCTTCTAGTTCTAAAAATATATATTAGGTTGCTATAATTGTGTACCTATGTGCCATCTGTGTCCGTCTTCGGAAAGCTTATTTTCATAAAGAAAATGCTAAGAACTCAATGCAACAATAAGGTTACATTAGCTTATCGTGATTAGCCGATAGATGGCGCGTAAAATAATATACCTAAATTATATTATATTATAGGTGTTTCAATTTTTCATAAGCTTTTTTTTATTCTACATTCTTTAAACGGCAATTAATATTTTATTTATATAGTTTATGGATTATATATAAATAAAAGAAAATATGTACGTATAGATTTGCAAAATTAATTTATTTTAGTCTAAATGTATTGTTATTTTTTTATTTCCTATTTTTTTTTACTTTTTTCAAAAAGTACCATTGATTTATTTTTCACTATGTATTTACGTAAATTCTATTCGCGAATTAATATCAAAATTGAATCACATAATATTATATCGAAGCCTAACTAATCATACGGTAGCGCCATCTTTGTCTGTTTTATAAAAACGATTTTCGACTGTTGCCGAGAATACAAAATACAGATGGCGGTAGTACCTTGTAATTTAGTTGTATTTTTTAAATTTCAGAAATTAAATTTTAAAATGTTTTTTCATACGATTTACACGTGTTGAGTCTATTTATTATTTTAATAGATTTATATCAATTTTCCATCCGAAAATAACGCAAGAAAACAAACAAACAAACATCACGCCGTTTTCCCGTGTCACTATGTGTTTGTATGCAGATCTCGCTTCCTCTGCATTCATACATCTTTTCATGTACGCACGTCGATAATTCCGAATTTTGGCATGCCCATCTTCAAGTATTCGTTGGATTTAGTCATGCCATGTCTTTCTCGGTCTACCTCTATTTCTGCATCCATCAACATTCGCATTGTAAATATTTTTAGCCGTTCTTTCGCTGTCCATTCGCTCTACATGTCCAAACCAACGCAGAACTCCTTTCTTGACTTTGTCGATAGATTCCGCCTACTTTTAGCCTTTGTTTTTCCAATTCTTTACTTTACTCTTATAATTAAGGGTCGGCACAATATAATATATCAACTGCAGGCTTGTTCTGTCACAATTTCATTTCGTAAGTTTGTTCGTTCGTCATATATCCATCTTACTCTAAACCAATCAAAGTCGTATTTCGCTCTCGTTTCCTCTCATCCGATACGAATGAATTTACGAAACGAATTAATTACAGAATAGGGACACGGGGCAACGAAAAAAAACTTTAAGATGTTTTTAGATTTTATTTTAATTCATATAATTTTTAATGCGATAAAAAATGGGAAGCCAAAAAATTTTTAAAAAAATCTTAAATTGAGATTTGGCTGAGGGGGGGGGGGGGCGCCAACTGCACTAAACTTTTATTTTTTAAACGTTTCGACGCAACCGCTTAATTTGTGAAACGTTGACTGTGATTATTATTTTTATTTAAAAAAGCGAAATGCCTACCTCTACTACTTACATATTAAGTAAAATGTGGACTTTTTTGTTTCTTTTTTCCTCACCAACTAATTATTAATAATTATGTAATATATAACATGAAATATAATGTGATAATTAAAACTAAACAATTTAATGAACATAAAATATTTAAAAAAAACACCACATCTCTAAATAAAATATAACAATCAACATGAAAAAATCTTATGTTATAAATATAACTAAGTAATAAAATAAATAAAACACCTTTGTTTTTAACCACTAATTTTTTTTCCACCGACCGGTTTCAAAGCTAAACAAGCTTCTTTCTCAAGGTTTAACTAATCAATCTTTTGTATTTTATTTTATCAGTAATGCTGGCAATGAAACAAATAAATCAAGTATTTTTCCTTGAAAGGATAGTAATGTAAGAAGGATACTTCGAAACTAGACAGGAGTGGACTAAAAGAAATATAGTTTATTTGGTTATTTTTTAGTTTTAATAATAAAAAAATAGTGATTAAAAATAAAGTTGTTTTTTTTAATTTTGTTATACAAAGTAAGTGCTTCAAATATAAAATATATAACAAAAAGTTTAGAATAATTTAAGATAAAAATAAAGTGGTTAGTATTCAACTAGGTAATAATAAAAAATAATATTAATGCAACATTTTTGCCAACTGTTTGTGGCTCCTGATTTTTATAATCCGAATCATTTCTATCAAACTTATATGTTATTCTTATTTATATATTATGTAGGTGCATATAATTTGTATGTTCGTTTTGAATCAACGTTCGCGTATTGTCAAACCTTATTTTATTGTTGTCATTATTTCGTATTTACTGCATTTTGTGGTTACCTACCGTATTGTATAGGACTCGTCGCACATTATTCATTCGATGTGTATCAGTTAAATTTTAAAATAAAATGTTTTTTTTTCAGAATACGGTTTTGAAATTTAACATACTTAAAAAAAAAAAAACAATTTATATAATTTCTTGATTTGAATTTTAACAAAAAGGTTTCTAACTTTTTACTAAGCTCTTTATTGTATCATTTTTAATACAATTACAAGTTTTAAACAATTATTTTTTTATACTTACGCATCCACACCCACACACGCACCCTCTCCCTCATTCATTCCCACACGCACATGTATCCTCTCCCTCATTCATTCACGCATACACACATTCACATACACATGAATACAAACGTCACAAAAATACAATTACTAAACTTCTTTTCTTATATACTCGTATTATGTGTCATTATATTTACAGTGGATTTTTTTAATTGGCTTTAGCATTGTTAAGATTTTTCTACTTATTTTGTTTATGTAATAGCTGTAAGAATCCCAAATAAAATAAAAATAAATAAATAAACATTAGTACTTTAAATATAATATATTTTTATAGAGCAATCAGAAAACTTAAATTATCTAAACAACACCTTTATTTTATCAGTTGGCTGGAAGAAGTTGCCATTTATACGTGTATAAACGATATGTCAATTGCTTGCGATCCAAAGGGCCTATCAAACTCCAGTATTTTCATAAAATGAAAAAACTTTCAGTGTGCTTTAAATCATTCTTTGCGTCTATCCATTTTTGAACTGCGTACTTAGTTTTCCTTTCCCTCTCGACACGTGTCATGGAGTATTTTGGCCGGAAAGGGGGAATCGATCCCGGGTCCCCTTGACTACCGCCCCGGGGCAGGGTCGCGGCCACTCAATGAAGAAGACAAATAATACCCGTGATTAGTAAAGTTGTGTGTGTACAGTGTGCCCAGAACGCCATACTATACACCGTTTACTGAACACTGTACAGACAGCTACAGTCATATTACACAGCCTTTCTTTGTTATGTAATATCGCACATAGTACGATGACCTATTTTGCCACCACTTTTGTAATACATACTTGCGTACTTACGTAATACTTTTAATCTAATCGCATTTCTTTCGCATAGAAAAAACCTCTAAATAAATAGTAAAACATTTTCTTTTTTCAAACTCTTTTTTTTAAAGTTTTATTTATTTTAACAAATAAGTAACATACATCATTGTATTTCGTTCCCGCAAAGCCGAAGCTTGTCTGCGGGTTACATTACATTTTTTTTTTTAATTTTCTAAAGGGTTCTTATTAATATATCTAATTATTTTTTAATGGACAGCTTTAAAATGAGACGAAAACATAATTTTAGGGAAGGAAATATGGAAGTCTAGACATTTACAGGGCGTATGACTTGTCATTGGCTGGTTTTAAGTGGACACATTACACAATTTGTAGCATTCACTATTAACCTAGTTTGAACATCCATATTTCTTCAATTCTCAATTTTGTTAATCTTAATGACTCCCTAGTAGGGGTTTAAATACAGTTTTTCGTGTACTAACATTTATACAAACTCAAATTATTAGTAGTAATATAGTATTATATCTTGTACGTTATCTTTTTATGTAGGTATGTCGTTTGTTATTGTTACCTGTTACCTAATAAAAGAAATATTCGATCCGTAGCAAAAAATGTGATAAATTAAACCATTTCACAATCTATACAGTCGCAAAACGATAAGATGGTGAAATTGCAAATGTTTCTTGTTTTTAATGATTTGTTTATTATTGAATAAAATTGTAAAATATCCGAGAAGTGTTATCAATAACTGAATCTAAAAACATAAATAATGTTTTTTTTTTTATTAATATTTTTACCTCAGAAAGGTATAAATAATGATTAGTGTCAACAACTTTGATATCTGTGTTTTTTTTTGTTCAAACTACAAGCTTTTTAGAAATCGTTGTTATGCTGATAAAACCCTCTACATATCAAAAATTGTGAAAACAAGTTATAAATGCAGTTATTCTATTTCACCTTTCGAGCTTCATCAACTGATAAAATCCTCTAAATCCTCCGAGGTTTAGTTTCAAAGTTATCATGTGTAAACACACTCCTTTTTTATTTATTTTTTTTGTGTTTCATTGTGAAAACCGTTGATTCCATTTACTAGATATTTTTTTTTAAATCTCACCCATTGAAACAATTGAAAGGAACGAAGATGATTTTTTTTTTAAATCTCACCCATTGAAACAATTGAAAGGAACGAAGATGGATTCACGAGTATGTATTGTATCCAAAATATGTTCGAAAGTCTTTTGTAGAGTCAAACATTCAAATCGATTTGTCAGTATAGTAAATAACGCATTTAAAGGGTTTTATCAGTAAACCGACGAAATTTCAATTACATTCACAACGTTTGACAAGTTCTAAACCTTATATTGTGTAACCAAAAAATATGTTTTTTTTTTATTTGTTATCAAGTATTCATTAAGAAGTTGTTTCTATTATTTCTCTACAACTACTTTGATTTTTTATACGAATCTGCCTAATTAATTAAAATCATTTTGAGCCGAGTTCATTTGTTCGGTGTCGTCAAATATTTTTACAGACACATACAGAGACATAGTTTTTCCTAGTTTTTTAAGATACGTTTTACAAAAAAATAGTAACGTGGAAAAATAAATATTTATATAGTACGAGTATCCAGTTTCTATGTAAGAATATGCGTTTGACTTTAGTGAAAAAAATGTATTTTGTGTTACTTATTAATGTTTAATTATGCGTGAAGTTTGCAGAAATTCAATTTATGGTTACAGGATACTCCGAGCAATATTATTCACAAATTACAACATTGAATAATTCTGAGCAGTTTTTTTTAAACACTTTGATATTGATATCATGTTATTGTTAATTGTGTATAATACGCGATATTTGGAGTATTATTCCACCGGCAATCTTATCGCGGTTATTTCAAGTGTAAAATGTTTGCATTGTACACAATACTCACTGGGGTACATACACTACACACTGATGATGCATCTTTATACCATTATGTCATCAGATTCAGCTTATCCATAATATGTTATAAAATGTATTCGTTAAAAAAGTATTGCCTGAATAATATAAGAACTATTATATAATATCATGATACAGTTTTTGTGAACCTTGTCAAACAGAATCTTACACAACGATGATGTACATCTGTGTTAATCTAATTCATACTCTTTAAATAATAGTCACATTCGGACGCTTTAGATGATTTTGATTAATGTTATTTTATAATTGGTGCACCTTTTTGAGAAGGTAATACGGAAATCTTGTCATTTTCTCGGCGTATCCCCAGTTATTAATAATTATGATTGTGATCCAGTCCAATAACTGAATGACCCAGAGCCAATTCCACAATTAAGAAAACGCATTATTTTAATTAAGTGTACAGTAAATTATAGTAATACTGACAGTTACTTTATGTTTATTTCGTTGACTGATTTTATTAATCGTTTGCACACTGCTTAATATTCACCATTTATCCAAATATTTTTGAAACAATTTATTAAATTATTCCTTCTGTTCATTTTTTAAAGATATTTTTTTTTTTTAAAGATTTTATACTCGAAATGTTTTTTAATATTTTACTACACAAATGTCAATAATATATTCGCAAATACAATTATTTTCATTAAGACGTCACACCCACCTACTACATTTAACCAGCTGGATGCAGAGAAGTATGTTAATTGCATTTTACAAAAAAAAATACGCGAATAACTTAAAGCTTAATACTAGAAAATTAAATGTTTCCAATAATCATGTATTCATCGTACCATACGACATTTCTTAAGCATCCAGATGTTAACTAACTAAGATGGATATGTTCTCATCATCACTATGGCCGCATCGTCTGCGTGGCATGAGATGTTAACGACCTTATTTCCCTTAGTAGTTTCACCACTTTCTTCATTTTTGAAAGCTTTTTTTTAAATATATTTATTCTGCTTGTGTAAGAAAGGGTTTTCCGCGTATATATTGTGCTATATTTAGTTATAAAGGTGCTAAACTTGCTTTGTTTCTTTGTTGTATTTTATATTTTTATATGTGTGTATTTTTTTAATGTTAATATTATTTATGTCCCGAATTGAGTTGTTGTAACTCCTAGGAATGTAATTCAATGTATTATACCTGTAAAATACTTTTTGTTATATGATTTATAAATAAAAATAAACATTTATCACTTAAAATCTTCTTCCGTACAAAAAATAAAATAACACTAAAAATAAAATAACACAAAACAATAAAAAATTCTAAGTTCCGCACAACGGAAATAGTGCGCTGGCGGACAATCAAAAACTGATGTTTTTTTCAATGCGACTTATTATAGTTCTGCATCCAGCCAACGATTGATGACAAAATTGTTGCAATCATCTTTTATTAATATTTATTTTATCTATGACGTCTTTTGTGTCCAAGAATGTTGATCTTTAATGAATTATCAGCATCCTGACCGCAAATCGTTTCCCAATGTCATAAAATTGCAGTTTTATTGAAAAGTCACCATTTTTATTACATTTATCGTTTATAAATAATATTATTCTTGATGAATTTGCCTGCATTGTTGCTTAGTTTTTAATATATTATGTATTTACTATTTACTCGACAACGTTCTTTGATAGGCGAAATAAATAGATACAGGAATACGCGGGTTATTTGTTCAAGCAACCCTTATTTTAATCTTAGATCTAGAAAAGGTAATAAATAGACAGCGTTATACGATAGTTAGTTAATTTCAATCCACCGTTCACCCTGTTCCCGCACTCATCTTACTTTTAATATCGTATTTCTATGTATTTCCATCCTCATCTTGGTTTGTACCCTTAACTCTTAAAAGTCTGTGCTAAAAAAAAACGTTTGTAAACGGTGCCGAAACGTCGTGTTGCATTATGCAAAAGACAAGAAATTTTAAAATACAGATATTTAAAAACAATAATTAAATAATGTATTTTCCATAGTTTATAATGATGACATAAAGTTTATATTATTGCAGAAAGCAAATATTGATAAATTTATAATGTACCCAAATTTTAAAAATATTTTCAGGTATGTAATAGCAGAATTCATTATTATCATTAATAAAACATATAATACATGATAAAAAAATAAAGAAACTCATTTGGGATGGTACATAAAAAGAAAACATTTTTGTAACAATACATAATATCAGTCAATACAATCGAAAATAGTAAGAAAACATAATATTGGAAACATAAAAAATTTATAAAATATTTATATAAATTATACTATATTTTTTTTAAATTTGTAACCCTTTTTTTTGTTTGAAAGATTTGATCTTTGAATTTTCGTTCTTTAGTTCATTGTTAAAATTAACTTCATTATTTATTTTAAATAAGTTAGATATATCAAGTCTTGTATTCTATGTACACTCTTCCGACATTGCAATACAAAAGAGTTAAAAATGTATGATCATGTACCATTTTCTGACTAACCATTTGTATTACTTGGACCCCTATGTAAGGTTAAGTCTGCTGTCCCTGTTACTCCACCTTGACCTTAAAAGTTACGCGTCAGTGACGTCAGAGGTCGCCGTTGGTAGTCAAATAAATGTTACTGCGGCCGTGATAAGAAAATTTAGTGATTCAACTTCCTGTAGATAATCTTAAATTCATCCACAGTGCAAAAAATTCTCGGAAGCAAACCACTCGTTCGCGGTAAAACGGAATGTTGAAGATTGCCACCCGATCAGCATGCCTCAGAAGAGTTACTATATGAATACGGTTTGACCTACTGGGGCGTCCAGAATACATTCTTGATTGTATACAAGTCAGAATTTGATCTAATTATCCCTACATCAGCAAATATATTTTTAATTTATATTATTAGGTACCTACTAAACAAACGTAGTAATTAAGAATTATGGGTATTCAAAGGCAGAATGGTGAGTGTTAAACAGTGTGTAAAGTGGCCACTAAAACCAGCCAATAGCAGGTGTTAAGCCCCGTAACGCCTAGGCTTCCATTATCTCTTCTCAAATATTTTTTTCACCTCTATCTTAATCTTTTGTCGGCCTCGTGGTGTAATGGTCAGCGCGTTAGCCTGCCATGCAAGAGGTCTCGGGTTCAATTCCCGACATGGTTGATATGAAATATTTATTTAGAAGGGTGTTTTCACACTAGAATATTTCATAGTCCCTGGACTGGTACCTGAAGCGTAAGACTGATCATCTTACCTTCATGTAACAAATATGATCAAGATACGCTGCGATTGGTGTACCAATGCAGCGCCCTATGCAATATTAGGTGCGGAAAGGGAATGATGATGATCTTAATCTCTATTTTATTTTAGGAACATAACATCGCATTTTACATGAAATGCGTAGGTACAGTATATAAAAAATAATTTAATCGTTCATTTGAGAAACCCCATAAGTCAGTCAGTCTGAACTTTTTAGAAATCACAATAAACTGTTATGAAATTTTGAATCAAATGTTTTCATTTAACTTAAATAAAAAAGCGATTTGGATTTTATCATAATAATGTTATTTTTATAAATTTTTCTTCAATGTATGTATAATTTACACGTGTATTGAAAGTCAATATAATATATATGAATAAACAAAATAACACAAAGAAATAGTCAAATTTCAATAAATAAATACATATTCTAAAAATAATCAAATAAATTAACACAAGTTAAATGATATTCTCATGGTATTTTTTTAATGTTAAAGTACCTACTTCCAAAAATATCATCGTGGTTAAGGATTAATTTCCCTTTGTCTTAGCTGTCGCAATTTAATTAAATATACATTCGCTTGACTGATTCTCTCTTCCATCTGGAGATGTCCTCGTTTCGTTCTTATTTCCTTCGTCCTCGCGCATAATAATCACATTTCCTGCCCTGTGTTCGTCTAATATGCAAATTGATTCCCCTAAACCAGACCTCGCTTTATAAGTATGTTACAGAAACACACAGTCCTTGCGAAGGCGCGTATTGATATCCCAAATCATTCTGTTCCGATTGAATATTCATCCCCTTCAGTTTTATTTTGTTTTCGGTGGTTATTTTCTGAGCCCAGAAGATGCAGCATATCGTCAATGTAAAGGACCCAGACTCGAATCCTGACGCGGGTAGTTTCCTACGAAAACAATATTTTAATATGGTTAGTTATTTCCGATCGGTTAGTAAAGATTTGGGAGAAAGGTGAAATCTACCGAATATATAACATTTTACGCGGTTGATTTTAACGTAAAGTCTCCATAAACATTGGTAGATATAATAAGTTCTTCGTTAATTTGTTTTTCTTAGATATGGGAGATCACAGGCGATGAAAAGGATTTTCGCACCCCTCACCGAGAAAAGTTTTCTCGCGCAATTGCATGTATAAATGAGTCGCCACCATTTCTCTCAATGTCACATTGACCCAGTCCCGTGACTCACAGTAAGAACTCGATACCGTTACCTGCCAGAGAAATGTAGATTTTTTGTTGTTTTCATTAAAACGAATGTCAACTTAGCCAAGAGAAATTACAAGGTCCGAGACTACATAGATTTTAAAGGTGATATTATAATGCATTTTGCCTTGACCGTGGCAATAAAAATTAAATTTTGCCATTAATGTATTTAATTTAACATATTACAACAGAGATAAATAACATTTTAAAGAATGCAATATAGAAGTCTAGGCATCCACAGGGCTTATGACCTGTCGTTGGCTGGTTTAAGTGGCCATTCATCTGTTGATGTTTGTGAAGTTAAAGAGGTGAAACCTTTATTTATGCGAGTGAGATTCATATATTTGAATTATTTCACCTACATACTAGGCAACGCCTGAAATTTTTATTTTTTCAATTTTTATACTTCTTCATGGACCAGGTGAATTTATCAACAATATTTTGAGTTTGTCTAAATTTTTGTAGACAAGAACTGGATTCAACTCCCAGGGGAGCTGTTAACATTAACATATTATAACAGAGATGAAGAACTTCTTTAAAATGTTCTTCATCTCTGTTACAAAAACAAACTGTCTACAAAAAGTTGGACAAACTCAAAATATTGTTGTATTTAATTTGTTTATGATAATGACATTTATAATAGGCAATAATAGATAAGTCACAAGATTTTGTCAGACCAAAGAAAAATTTATTTATTTTATATTGGTTTTTACACTTTTTATTTATTTTATATTGGTTTTTACACTTTTTATTTATTTTTCAATATGAATAGCTACGCGATCATCTCCTTATGATAGATAGATAATTCTTAAAACATACTTTTTTGTCTTATACTTAGTTTCAATAATAAAGTTTTATTTTATTTTATTAAATTTTATCTCTAATTCTTAATATTTTATATATATTTATATTTTCGAAACCTGACACCCTCATTCCAATATAACACCCACACACCCACCCTCTCACTCACTCACACAAACACACTAGTATGTATTGTACGTGTATTTAATGTATTTCTGTGGATATCTGTCATTGGTTTTATTCTCTGTATATGTTATTTGTTATATTTTTATTACATGTATTACTGTTGATATCCCCAATAAATAAAATAAAAATAAATAAATAAAATCTCTCTTTGCATTTGAAGACTTATTATTTTTATACTGGTGTATTAGTTTAGTACCCTGTAAATGAATGCTGACTGCAATAAATTGTAATATAAATAAATAATTAACGTTATTTTCATCATTCCTTTTCCGCACCTAATGGTGCATAGGCCACTAATTGGTACACCAATTGCAGCGTATCTTAATATTTTTTGTTACGTGAAGATAAGATGATCGGTCTACGCTTTAAGTACCAGTCCAGGGACTATAAAATATTCTAGTATAAAAACACTCTTTTAAATAAAAATTTCATATCAACTATTTCGGAAATCTAACTTGCATGGTAGGCAAACTCGCTGACCATTACACCACGAGGCCGAAAAATAAAACGTCTAAAAATCCCATATTTTTCAACGTCAACAGTTTTTTGGCTTATACAATATTTTTAGGATAAACTTTGAAATATAAAAATAGCTTTTCCGTCCAGCCAGTTTCTAGATTTGTCTACTTCATAGTAGCATGCAACGAGTTACTGAAAAAGTTCTTAAACAAGCAACTGATGAAACGAGTGGTCACTGGAGATGAGAAATGGATCACTTACGACAATGTGCTGCGGAAACGGTCGTGGAAGAAGCGAACAGAAGCTCCAGAAACAGTCGCAAAGCCAGGATTGACGAATAAGAAAGTGATACTATGCGTGTGGCGGGACCACGAGGGCATTATCAACTATGAGCTGCTCCAGCCTGGCAAAACTATTGATTCAAATCATTACTGTCAACAACTAACGAGACTAAGCGAAGCTATTAGAAAAAGCCACCAGAATTGACGAAATCCCGTGGCGTCGTCTTCCAGCAGGACATCGCGAGACCACACACATCTTTGGTCACCCGTCAAAAACTGGAGAAGCTTGGCTGGGAAATTTTGACCCACCCACCGTATAGTCCTGATCTTGCGCCTTCAGATTATCATTAGTTCCGGTTATTTCAAAACTCTCCACATGGGAAGAAATTGATTTCAAGAATTGGCTGTGAAAATCACTTGTCCAATTTTTTTGCCCACAAACCACAGAAGTTCTATGAGGATGGAATCATGGCTCTACCAGAAAGATGGCAAAAGACCATCGATAATAATGGACAGTATTCGGAATGATTATGTTTATTTGAACAAATAAAAAAATCAATTTGAAATAACTTAAGAAATACGAAATTAATTCTTAAACAATCTACTCGTATTATAAAAAAATCTATTTAAATATATTTTATAAATGTGCGGTATTATAATATATATCAGTACACGATAATTTTTTCTATGGAAACGCTTAATGGACCCGGCTTTACCAAATGATCGCCTGGAAAAGCAAGCCACAGAATAATCATTAACCATTGTGACCACATTTAATGTCTTTACGAATCATTATTGATTGTCCGCTTTTTTATTTTGAGCCTATCCCCTAGTGCCGTTTTATTCTGTATCGCTCGTTAAAGATATGAAAAGGCAAATTACAAAGCGCGGTAAATATATTTATTTTTTTTGGTTTGTAGTGTCAAATGTGTTTTAATGCTTCATATCAGGTACAATAACTGTGCGTTCAAAGGCTTTATTTTTCTTATCACATTCATAATACCCCGTACACTTTTTATTATCACCATGCTTCAATGTTTGTGTCTAATGGTGCATATGACACTGCATTTGGTATTTGCTTTTATATTTTATGATTTCGATAATGGTTTAAGAAAAATAAATCATACAATAGAATAAAAATAGCATTGAGAAAGTTTAGTGCTAAAATTGGTCGGCATTAATATTATATTGTTCTAATTTTAAACAAAATTCATATTTATTTATTTATGTATTAACGGACATTGTCCTTGTATACAATTTATAAGGTTAAATTATTACTATAAAAGAATAGTTTAAAACATAAAAAAAAGAAAAGAAGCATTGACAAACATAAGTGACATCGAGACACGATCTGGACTATTTATTTAGTGCTCGTTAAAATCGTTGTAAATTTGAACCAAAAAAGTCCAGATCTTGTCTTGAGTTAACAATACGACAAAGACGGGTCATTGGTGAATTAAGGCCATAGTTTGTTCTATGCTGATCGATGAACAGTACTTCATTGTTTCTCAATCTACGAGTCGGAATATTGAATTTTACTTGTGCCAGTAATGATGGAACATCGATTATACCATTTAGTATGCCGAACATATATATGGAGTCAATATTAGTTCTACGTTTTTGTAGACTAGAAATATAAATTATTATCCTATTATTATATACTTTTTTATGCATTTTTGTAGTCAAAAGTAATTTCATTTACGCGACAATCATATTTTGTGTAAGATCATAATCCGTATCTGGATAAGGATTATGTTTAAAAAAAAGAAAAATATTAAAAACGACATTTTTTGAAAGCAGTCTTCAAACTAATTAAGTTGCATGTCAACGTTCGACCGAATAAAATCCTAAATAACTTTTATGCTATTCCGACGTATTAAAATAAATATAAATAAACTTACAATAATTTATTTATTTTTTTAGTACCGAAATATAATTTTTATATGAAAAAGATCGTAATCTCTGTTTCAACTCCACTGCTGATTTTGGCTTATTTCTAACCGGTTGTGGTCGTACAAATCCACACGACACCTTAAAATTAGGGTTAATTGATTTAATGATATATGTAAGAAAAAAATTAAAATCCTGCAAAAGGAAATCGAGTCGAGATTAGTTGGCCCCGTGGTGTAGGAACTGATAAGTGCGCTTGCCTGCCATTAATAAATAAAAATTATGAAAAAATATATTACCATACAATAAAAATCTATCCACCGTAGGTAAATTTACCGTGCAGTGTAGAGTTTTACGATTGCCCGAGATATGCCTTTCTAGAATGTTTAAGACAAACATTAATTAATCCTAATTTTATTCCAGGATTTAAAAAATATATATCAGGACATTTTTATGTATTATTATTGGTATGCAGAAATATTCTTCGAGGGTAATAATTTATGCTATAATCCCGCGTAATGTGACTCGCCTACAGTCGGTATCGAATGCTGCAGCGAGACTTATTTTCGGAATCTCTAAGTTCACTTCACTACTTCGGGAATTACACTGGCTACGTTTTCCTCAGAGAGGGTCGAATACAAACTCTGTTGGTTTATGTATAAATCACCGCACAACTCTGCTCCGGAATATATAAGGGAACTATGCATTCCAGATGAACTAGCTGACAGGCGTCTCACGCTTAGATCAGCTACGTCTACGGCTA